>NC_052162.1:129849072-129971663 GCF_902713615.1 Scyliorhinus canicula | reverse complement strand
CCATGGCAGGGGGCCTACGCGCGTGCGTTACGATTGGCGACACTCTAGGGAGGAGGCGAGTGCCCGTGCCTCGGTGAGGCTTAAAGTTTCTTTCTCTAAAAGTCTCTGGCGGATCTGGGAAGATTGCATACCCGCAACGAAAGCGTCGCTGATTAAAAGTTCGGTGTGCCCGGCCGCAGAAACTTGTGGGCAGCCGCAGTTCCTCCCCAGAACAAGGAGGGCCCGGTAAAATCCGTCTAAAGACTCACCAGGGAATTGCTGCCTCGTGGCCAGTAAATGCCGAGCGTAGACCTGGTTCACCGGCCGGATGAAATGTCCTTTAAGCAAGTCCATGGCCGTGTCCTAGTCTGTCGTGTCCTCAATGAGCGTGTACACGGCGGTGCCAACGCACGAGTGGAGGATGTGCAATTTCTGTTCCCTCGTCGGGACGTTTTCGGCTGTGCTCAAGTAGCTATTGAAACAAGCCAGCCAGTGTTTAAATGCTGCTGTTGCATTTGCTGCGTGCGGGCTGGGTTGAAGGCACTCCGGCTTGATATGAAGCTCCATCCTTTAATATCCTGTGCATTAAATTTATGCACAATCAATGGACACAAGACGTAGATGAAGTCCGAACGATAGGCTTTAATGCACAAGAAGTGTGCCCGGCAGCAGACGTACAGAAGAAAGGCCGACTGCCGGGAAGCACGGGTTCTTATATCCCGCCTCACAGGCGGAGCTACCTACCTCTCAGCCAATTGGCTGAGAGGTACATGACTTACCCGGGCCAATGGGCAGCGAGTCCTCTGCACCAATAGCAGCTCACTTTCAGGTACCGTAATACCCCTAGTCATACTACCACACCCAGTCTCTCTCTCTCCCCCCCCCTCCAACGTTCACTCTCTCTCAGAGCCTCTTCACCGGCACTGATCCACTGCCATCTCCTCTTTCCTCTGCATCCTCTGATGAGGGTTCTGAGATCACCATTTTCTTCCTGTTCTTCCCCCCTTTTAAACCAAGGGAGGTTGTTGTAACTGGGGACTGATTATTTATAATAATTTACATTTGAAAAAAAAAGGACTCGCCTCAGGGCCTCTTCCCAAAAGGACTGGCAGAAACAGCCCTCTTTACCCCCTCAGAGGAAAAGACACAACCCGCAAAGTGACAAATAAAAGTTATTCCAAAGGGGCGGCACGGTGGTTAGCACTGCTGCCTCGTAGCCCCAGGGACCTGATTGTGTGGAGTCTGCACGTTCTCCCCGTGTCTGCGTGGGTTTCCTCCCACAGTCCAAAGACGTGCTGTTAGATGGATTGGCCAGGATAAATTGCCAGGTTCTAGAACATAGAACACTACAGCGCAGTACGGGCCCTTCGGCCCTCGATGTTGCGCCGACCTGTGAAACCATCTGAAGCCTATCTGACCTACACTATTCCATTTTCATCCATATGTCTATCCAGTGACCACTTAAATGCCCTTAAAGTTGGCGAGTCTACTACTATTGCAGGCAGGGCGTTCCACACCCCTACTACTCTCTGAGTAAAGAAACTGCCTCTGACATCTGTCCTATATCTCTCACCCCTCAATTTAAAGCTATGTCCCCTCGTGTTGGTCATCACCATCCGAGGAAAAAGACTCTCACTGTCCATCCTATCTAACCCTCTGACTATCTTATATGTCTCTATTAAGTCACCTCTCAGCCTTCTCCTCTCTAACGAAAACAACCTCAATTCCCTGAGCCTTTCCTCGTAAGACCTTCCCTCCATACCAGGCAACATCCTAGTAAATCTCCTCTGAACCCTTTCCAAAGCTTCCACATCCTTCCTATAATGTGGTGACCAGAACTGCACGCAGTACTCCAGGTGTGGCCGCACCAGAGTTATGTACAGCTGCAGCATGACCTTGTGGTTCCGAAACTCAATCCCCCTGCTTATAAAGGCTAGCACACCATATGCCTTCTTAACAGCCCTATTAACCTGGGTGGCAACTTTCAGGGATTTATGTACCTGGATGCCGAGATCTCTCTGTTCATCTACACTACCAAGAATCTTGCCATTAGCCCAGTACTCTGCATTCCTGTTACTCCTTCCAAAGTGAACCACCTCACACTTTTTCGCATTAAACTCCATCTGCCACCTCTCAGCCCAGCTCTGCAGCTTATCTATGTCCCTCTGTATCCTATAACATCCTTCAGCACTATCCACAACTCCACCGACCTTTGTGTCATCTGCAAATTTACTAACCCATCCTTCTACACCCTCTTCCAGGTCATTTATAAAAATGACAAACAGCAGTGGCCCCAAAACAGATCCTTGCGGTACACCACTAGTAACTGAACTCCAGGATGAACATTTGCCATCAACCACCACCCTCTGTCTTCTTTCAGCTAGCCAATTACTGATCCAAACCGCTAAATCACCTTCAATTCCATACTTCCTTATTTTCTGCAATAGCCTACCGTGGGGAACCTTATCAAACGCCTTACTGAAATCCATATACACCACATCAACAGCTTTACCCTGATCCACCTGTTTGGTCACCTTCTCAAAAAACTCAATAAGGTTTGTGAGACATGACCTACCCTTCACAAAACCGTGTTGAGTATCGCTAATCAACTTGTTCTTTTCAAGATGATTATAAACCCTATCTCTTATAACCTTTTCCAACATTTTACCCACAACCGAAGTAAGGCTCACAGGTCTATAATTACCAGGGATGTCTCTACTCCCCTTCTTGAACAAGGGGACAACATTTGCTATCCTCCAGTCTTCCGGCACTATTCCTGTCGACAAAGACGACATAAAGATCAAGGACAAAGGCTCTGCAATCTCCTCCCTGGCTTCCCAGAGAATCCTAGGATAAATCCCATCTGGCCCAGGGGACTTATCTATTTTGACATTTTCTAAAATTGCTAACACCTCCTCCTTTTGAACCTCAATTCCACCTAGCCTGGTCGACTGAACCTGAGTGTTCTCCTCGACAACATTGTCTTTCTCCAGTGTAAACACCGACGAAAAATATCCATTTAATGCTTCCCCGATCTCCTCTGATTCCACACACAACTTTCCACTGATCTGTTCTGATCTGAATCCATAATATCCACAGATTCCCTACTGTGCAGAAGGAGGCCATTCGGGCCATCGAGTTTGCACTGACCCTCTGAAAAAGCACCTTACCAGGGCAGCTCGGTCGCATAGTGGTCAGCACAATTGCTTCACAGCTCCAGGGTCCCAGGTTCGATTCCCGGCTTGGGTCACTGTCTGTGCGGAGTCTGCACGTTCTCCCCGTGTGTGCGTGGGTTTCCTCCGGGTGCTCCGGTTTCCTCCCACAGTCCAAAGATGTGCAGGTTAGGTGGATTGGCCATGATAAATTGCCCTTAGTGTCCAAAACTGCCCTTAGTGTTGGGTGGGGTTACTGGGTTATGGGGATAGGGTGGAGGTGTGGGCTTGGGCAGGGTGCTCTTTCCAAGAGCTGGTGCAGACTCGATGGGCCAAATGGCCTCCTTCTGCACTGTAAATTCTATGATCAGGCCCACGCCCCCTCCCATCCCCGTACCCCCACCTAACCTGGCCAATCCACCTAATCTTTAGAAAGAGAATTGTTTCTGTCCCTCCAACTCATGATAATTTCCGCTCCCTTCCCCACCAATCAGATTCCGCCTCTGCAGCAGCAACAAGAGCAGGAGGTAAGGAATCCGTGGCTGGAGGAGATGCAGGTTGGAACTCACAGGTGGTAATAGTGGTGTTTCCCAAGCACCCACTGTCCTTATCCTTCTGGGTTGTAGAGGTCACAGGTGTGGAAGGTGCTGTCGAAGGAGAATTGGCAGGTAAATGCAGTGCATCTCGTGCATGGTACAAACGTTTGCCAATATGCATCAGAAGTTAAGGGCATCACGGTAGCACAAGTGGTTAGCACTGTCGCTTCACAGCACCAGGGTCCCAAGTTTGATTCCCCGCTGGGTCACTGTCTGTGCGGAGTCTGCACGTTCTCCCCGTGTCTGCGTGGGTTTCCTCCGGGTGCTTCGGTTTCCTCCCACAGTCCAAAGATGTGCAGGTTAGGTGGATTGGCCATTGCCCTTAGTGTCCAAAACGGTTAGGAGGGGTTATTGGGTTACGGGGATAGGGTGGAAGTGAGGGCTTAAGTGGGTCGGTGCAGACTCGATGGGCCAAATGGCCTCCTTCTGCACTGTATGTTCTGTGTTCTATGTTAAGGTTTATAGTGGCGGACAGGATCTACTGCTATACTTTGGTGGTGGAGGGAGTGAATGTTTGTGGATGGGGTGCCGATCAAAGCGGGGCTGCTTTCTCCTGGATGGTGTTGAGCTTCTCGAGTGTTGTTGGAGCCGCACTCAAGCAAGTGGAGAATATTCCATCACACTCTTGATTTGTAGATTATGGACAGGCTTTGGGCGAGTCAGGAGGTGAATACTCGCTGCAGGATTCCTAAACTCTGACCTGCTCTGGTAGTCACAGTATTTATATAGCTAGTCCAGTTGTGTTTCTGGTCAATGGTAAACCCCAGGATGTTGACAGTGGGGGATTGAGTGATGGTAATGCCATTGAATGTCATGGAGAGATGTAGATTCTCTCTTGGTGGAGATGGCCATTGCCTGGCACAAATGTAACTTGCCACTTGTCTGCCAAGCCTGGATATTGCCCAGGGTCTTGCTGCACTTGGACATGGACTGCTTCATTATCTGAGGAGTCGCGAATGGCGCTGAACATTGTGCTGAACATTGTGCAGTCGTCAACCACTTCTGACCTTATGATGGAATGAAGGTCATTGATGAAGCAGCAGAAGATGGTTGGGCCTAGAACACTACCCTGAGGAACTCCTGCTCTGGTTTCCTCCCACTGTCCAAAGATGTGCAGGTAAGGTGGATTGGCCATGCTAAATTGCCCCTGAGTGTCCAAAATATTAGCTGGTGTTACAGGGTTATCGGATGGAGGCGTGGGTTTAAGTAGTTCCTTTCCAAGGGCCGATGCAGACTCGATGGGTCAAATGACCTCCTTCTACACTCTAAATTCTATGACTTCTAGCACAGAGGCAGTGCCACACAAGATGGTGGGTATCCTCAATGTGAACCATCGAATTACTACAGCACAGGAGGCCATTTGCCCCATCAAGCCTGCACCAACCTCAGAGAGCATCCTAGATAGGCCCACCCCGCGCCCTACCCTCGTAACCCCTTAACTCCACCTAACCTAGACATCCTTGGACACAATTTAGCATGGCCAATCCATCTAACCGGCACATCTTTGGGCTGTGGGAGGAAACGGACACAAGACACAGGGAGAATGTACAAACTCCACAAAATCACCCAACGGCGGAATCATAGAACATAGAACAGTACAGCACAGAACAGGCCCTTCGGCCCTCAATGTTGTGCCGAGCCATGATCACCCTACTCAAACCCACGTATCCACCCTATACCCGTAACCCAATAACATCCTGCTTAACCTTACTTTTATTAGGACACTACGGGCAATTTATCATGGCCAATCCACCTAACCCGCAAATCTTTGGACTGTGGGAGGAAACCGGAGCACCCGGAGGAAACCCACGCACACACGGGGAGGACGTGCAGACTCCACACAGACAGTGACCCAGCCGGGAATCGAACCTGGGACCCTGGAGCTGTGAAGCATTTATGCTAACCACCATGCTACCCTGCTACCCTAAATCGAACCCGGGTCTCTGGCGCCGTGAGGCCACCGTGCCAGGACAGGTCGGTGGTCACTCCTACCTATACTGTCGCGGGTGGATTCCTCTGAGGCAGGCAAGTTCGTAGCCCAACCAAGACTGGCCAAGGGCGAACTGTTAAGACGGGAACATTTGTCTGCACTCCGGACAAACAGCGTGGAGTGGAACTGGCAGCTGCCCTGGCAATATCCTCACCAATCCTATTTATTTTAAAATAAATTTAGATTACCCAATTATTTTTTCCAATTAAGGGGCAATCCACCTATCCTGCACATAGATTTCATAGAATTTACAGTGCAGAAGGCCATTCGGCCCATCGAGTCTGCACCGGCTCTTGGAAAGAGCACCCTACCCAAGCCCATACCTCCACCCTATCCCCATAACCCAGTAACCCCACCCAACACTAAGGGCAATTTGGACCCTGAAGGTAATTTAGCCTGGCCAATTCACGTCTTTGGACTGTGGGAGGAAACTGGAGCACCCGGAGGAAACCCACGCAAACACGCGGAGAATGTGCAAACTCCACACGGACAGCAAACCAGAGCCAGGATCGAACCTGGGACCTCAGCGCCGTGAGGCAGCAGCGCTAACCACTGCGCCAGCAATCCTAAAGGGGAGAGTTGTTGAAAGGAGTGGAGAATTGTGAATGTCAGATGCTGTTCAGGCAACAAAGGATGGTGAGGACAACTCTGCCAGTCCAGACTGTCTGGGCAGAAAGTTAAGAACTCGGGTTTGGTCTCAGCTTTTGCGGTCGCTGCGGGGTTTTATTTCCAGTCGCCTCCTGAGCCGACGTCACAATGGGCCGGCAGCTTGGAGGACCGGCCGCCCAAAGCGGGTCCTCCGGTCCCGCCCCGCGCGGTGCCGATTGGTCGGAGCTCATGTCAATCACCGCCCGGCCCTGCCGCCCCGCCCCCATGGGAAATCACGTGGTCTGCGCCTCATACCGCCGCTGTCGCGTCCGCCTCGCTCGTTGTCTGTCAGCTCCCGGGCCACCTTTCAGGTTTGTCTTTTTTAATTGACGCCCTTCGCCCTTTTTTTTTTTCGCTTCTCCACCGTCGTTCCATCCTCGGGCTCATTCACTCGATTCGGGGAAACCTCACCTTCGGTCGCCAATTCGGCCCCTCAATGGCCGTCCCCCCCTTCCCCCTCTCCGGGGTCCAGTGCGCAGACGCAGTGCCGGTCAACTGAACATGCGCACTGCGGCTGTCACTGATCTGCATATTTAAAGGGACAACGTCCCTGTGTTCACCTGTAATTTAAAGGGGCCAGAGACACAGTGAGAAAACTGATTTCAATTGGAGAGAGTTGGAATCGAGGGTTTTGGAGCAACAACAGCATACAAACTCTGAAGTCTTGGGTATTTGCATCCATAGATCCCCGAAAACGCAGAAGGAGGCCCATCACGTCTGAACCGACCCTCCGACAGAGCACCCCAACCAGGCCCACTCCACTACCCTATCTCTGTAACCCCACCTCACCTGCACATCTTTGGACACTTAACGGGTAATTTCGCATGGGCAATCCACCTCCACCTAACCTGCACATCTTTGGATTGTGGGAGGAAACACGAGCACCCGGAGGAAACCCACGCAGACACGGGGAGAACATGTGGTAAACCAAGGCCTGAATAGAACCCGGGTCCCTTGTGTCATTAGGCAGCAGTGCTAACCACTGTGTCACCCTTAAAGCCTCTCCTTGGAATTTTTAATTACTGACATAAACTTGTTTTACAGGGAGAGGGTTTGCCCATGGGAAGCTCGTATCCGACTGCGTCAAACTGACCGAGCCACACGATGCAGCAGAACGTGGAGATCATCGGCAATGTAGAAGGGGAGAGCAGCATTCCTGTTGCAGACAAACCGTACACGTGTTCTGTGTGTGGACGTGGATTCAACCGATTGTACGACCTGGGGAGGCATAAGTGCGACCAAAACAGGGAGCGGCCATGTAAATGTGGGGACTGCGGCAAGGAGTTCAGTTACCCCTCCGAGCTGGAAACGCATCGACGCAGTCACACCGGGGAGAGGCCGTTCACCTGCCCCGTGTGTGGGAAGGGATTCGTCCGATCGTCAAACCTGCTGTCCCACCAGCAGGTTCACAGCGGAGAGAGGCCGTTCATCTGCTCCATGTGCGGGAAGGGATTCACCCGATTCTCCCACCTGCTGAGACACCACAAAGTTCACACCGGGGAGCGACCGTACACCTGCTCCGTGTGTGGGAAGGGATTCTCGGATTCGTCCGACCTGCTGAAGCACCAGCGGGCTCACACCGGGGAGAGGCCGTTCACCTGCCTCAAGTGCGGGGAGAGATTCACGCAGATCTCTCACCTGCTGAGGCACCAGCGAACTCACAACGGGGAGAGGCCGTTCACCTGCTTTGTGTGCGAGAAGAGATTCACCGAAGCCTCCAACCTGCTGAGGCACCAGCGGGTTCACACTGGGGAGAGGCCATTCACCTGCTCCCAGTGTGGGAAGGGCTTCGCTCAGTCTTCGACCCTGCTGAGACACCAGCGAGTGCACGCGGGGATGCGACCATTCACCTGCTCCGTGTGTGGGAAGGGGTTCCCTCAATCGTCCAGTCTGGTGAAACACCAGTGTGTTCACACATGATTGCACGGTTACGACGCTGTAGTTATTGCTGCTCTTAATATGATTGGGGACAAAACCTGTTCAATTATGATACATGGGGGTGGGTGTTACTGCTGCTAACCGCAGTAACAGGGCTGGAGCTGACTGAATTTGTATTTATATAGCACCTTTCCCAACCCCGGGACGTCTCTGTGTGCAGTCAGCCTCCACAAACAATGATGCAATCGTGAACAGAGATGATCTGTTTTTAGTGAGACTGGCCGAGGGTGAAATATCGGCCTCGCCGGGGGAGAACTACCCAATTTCCTTAAAAATTGTGGCCGTGGAATCTTTCACATCTGCCTGAGACTGAACCCATGGATCTGCGTCGTCATAATCCCCTGGTGTCGTTCAGGGTCATCGCTCCTGAAACACCTTAAGATGTTTCTCGCACTGCGTGGAAAGGAACTTTGTAAAATGTGAGGTGACCGTGACATTGCAGGCACAGTTGCAGTGGATTTGACCACACAAGCCTGTATGTGTGCGTGTATATATGCACACATAAACTGCTTCGGCTCATTTTGTCGTTTCCCTCTCCCAAGGCGGATCAGAAAACGGGGCCTTTCAATTGACGCACAGAAACTGAGTGCCCCCTCCCAACCAATTCCTGCAGCGCAACACCTCCCTCCGCCCGTTAAGATCGACGGCGAGATCCTGAAAAGCATGGACCACTTCCCTACTGGCAAGGGCGGACAGGGAGTGATGAAATTCATCACGGCCTCCACTGTGCCAGCTCAGTCTTTGGTCGACTGTGGGGAAAAATTGTTTGAGGACCGGGATCTCAATATGAGTCGACGGTCATGGTTTACAGGACCGTGAGCTCCTTGCACTCTGACCTGCTTTGGAGACTTGGGCGATCTACCGCAGGCACCTCAAAGCACCGGAGAAGTACCACCACTAGTGCTGTTGCAAGATCCTCCAGATCTGGTGGTAAGAAAGGATGTCCAACAGCAGCGTTCTCTACCTAGCCAGCCCAGCATTCAGGCGCGAAGCACTAAAAGCCGGCTCCACTGGCTAGGACATGTCGTCTGTCTGCCCGACACTGGGGGAGGTGGTGGCGTAGTGATATTGTCGCTGGACTAGTATTCCGGAGAGACCCAGGGTAACACTCTGGGGGCCCACGTTGAAATCCCACCACGGCAGATGGTGGAATTACAACTCAATGAAAAAAATCTGGAATTGCAAGTCTAATGATGGCCACAAAAATATTGCCAATTATCGTTTTTAAAAACAGTTCGCTGAAGTCCTTCCTTTAGGGGAAGGGAAATCTGCCTTCCTTACCCGTCCGGCCTGCAGTTGACTCCGGACCCACACAGCAATGTGGTTGACTCTTAAACACCCCTCTGAAACAGCCGAGTGACACACTCCGAGCAAGGGGCAACTAGGGATGGGCAACAAAGGCTGGCGTGAAAGGATAAAGAAAGAGAAAAAAAGACTCCCAAAGCAACAGATCTATTCAGAACTCGGTTACGGCAGGAAACTCTCAGGAGGACAGCGGAGACGGATTAGGAAAGTCCCTGGAGCAACCCTGAAGAGGTCAAAGGTCGGCTCATGGGCGACCACTCACCATGCCACCCCTCCTCTCAAGGCTTGTGATCGGCCACAATGGAAGAGGGTGACTCGAGAGCAGCCGACTTTGCCCTTGGCGTGCAGAGCTGAAGCCAACCTGTCGGAGGGAACTCACAATTCTCTGAGCAACCCCTGTCCGCCTCAACCTTCAGGCACCACCTGCACCCCCGGGCCAACGCACGTGGCAGAGTCTGCAGATCGCGTGTCAGACTCATCTTATCGTCGAACATCGAGCTGGAGTGGAAGTGAGTCGCGCCCTATCCTGAGCAACCGCCCGAGACGAGGGGGGAGGATAAAGCTGACCTGGACCGCAGCTGAGAAACGAACACGTGGGAACTGTGCCTGGAGCAAAGAGGTGAAGCAAACAAACCCAAGTTGAACGAACCCGTCTAATGGCACCCGTGGGAGTCTGTCCACCTTCTGTAACATAATGAAACAGAGAGTGGGGAGGGATGCCCCCCCTCCCCGCGGAGGATCCCTGCCCTGCCTACCTCCGCGTACCCTGTCCTCCTGCTTACTATACCTGTGATCTACCCTTTCCCCGTAGGAGTTGGGGAGGGGGGGTGGGGAGGAGAGAGGTTTCCCCCCCCACCTCTGGATCTTGTGCTTCAGAAATTCCTTAGCCTCCCGTCATGTGAGGGGGTGCAGGAGCCGCCATTTGGAATATGATGTGCATAAGTATGAGGTTATCCATTTTTGGGTGGGAGGAATGGCGGCGCAGAGTATTTTGTGAATGGTGAATGACTGGCACGTGGCGATGTCCAAAGGAACCATGAGCGTCCTTGTTCATTAGCCAGTGAGAGCTGACATCGAGGTGAGGCAAGCAATTCGGAAGGCCGAAACCACCTTTGAGTGCAAGGTGTCTTGCTGCAGTTGTTTGGAACCTCGGTTAGAATCATCGCAGAATCCCCACAGCGCAGAAGGAGGCCATTCGGCCCGTCGAGTCTGTACCAATCCAAGGGCCTCCCTGCCTAGGCCCACTTCCCCACCTTATCCCTGTAACCCCCACCTAACCGTTGGACACTAAGGGGTAATTTATCATGGCCAATTGAATCAGCCTCTCAATTGGATCACCAGCGAATACTGAGAAGGTGATTAGCTGCTCCTTTGTTTTCAGAGTGGAACCTTCCTGCGTAGGTTCTGGCCCCCGAAGGAGCACAGGAGCAAAGTGGTGGAGGCCACGTGCAGGCCTGGGGAATAGCTGGAGGTCGGATAGGCCCGGGGAGCGGCTGGAGGCCGGGTGGACCCGGAGAGCGGGTAGGCCCAGGAGGCGACTGGAGGGACGGTATGCCCGGGGAGCAGCTGGTGGGAGGGCAGACCTGGAAGGCGGCTGGAAGTCGGGTATGCCCAGGGAGCGGGTAGACCCGGGGTGTGGCTGGATTGCGGGTAGACCCGGGGAGCGGCTGGGGGGGCGGGTAGGCCCAGGGAGTGGGTAGACCCGGGGGGCGGGTAGGCCCAGGGAGCGGCTGGAGGTCGGGTAGGCCCCGGGAGGGAGGGGAGGCAGCTGGCTCGAGGGAGGGTAGGCCCAGGGAACGGCTAGAGGTCGGGTAGGCCATGGGAGGGAGGGGAGGCAGCTGGCTCAAGGGAGGGTAGGCCCAGGGAGCGGGTAGAGGTTGGGTAGGCCCCAGGAGGGAGGGGGATGGCAGCTGGCTGGAGGGAGGGTGGGCCCGGGAGTGCTGGAATTGAGGGGCCTGTCAAATGAGAAGAGGCCCTGGCCACCAACCCCTGACCGATTTCTCCTGATGGAATGCCCAAACCTCATCGGGAGTACGTGTGTGTGAGAGAGTCAGTAAGAGGTGCATGGTCTACTTTTCAGATTCGGTTCAAAGTGGGAATTCGGTGCGCGGGTGGTAGGGGTGGTGGAAGAGGTGCTTCAGTCTTACTGCAAGAAGTACAGTGTGCTGAGTGGGGGCTGGGTGGGAGGGGGAGGATGTACTTTTTTCCTCTACTCTTTTCGGTCTCCAGCATTTGACTTCCACGAGAGTGCAGGAGCAGGCAAATCAGTAACTGGTCCTATTAGGAACTACATTTTATCAGTATTGTAAAGTTTATTGGTCATACTACTGGGAGGCGTGGGCTTTACTAATTATATATTAATGAATTAGCAATTATTAATTAATTAATAAGTTTTCGAGATAGCTGGTGACGAGATGCAATGGCAAGGGATGTATGCCAGTGCAAACACGTGTGCCCTCGGTGTTTCCGGCTCCAGTGTTAGTGAGCTGGATGCTGAGCTGCATTCACTGCGGCACGTCGTGGTGGGGGTTACCTCTGCGCTATATTCCAGGAGGGCAGTTAAGGGGACTCCCGAGGGCAGGCCGTGCACAAGCCTCAGTCCTTGCAATTGTCCAACGGGTGTGAGATTTTTTTTGGGCTTGTTTGGATGAATCACAGAATCCCTCTCGTGCAAAAGTAGTTTTACATTCAGTTTGAGGGAGAGGGGAGTGGGTCTGAGACTCTATTTTTAAACTTAAATAAGGGCAATTATGAGGCCATGAAAGCAGAGCTGGCTAAAGTGAATTGGCCAATTGGGTTAAAGGATAGGTCAATAGAGATGCTGTGACAGGCATTTAAGGGGATATTTCAGAATACATAGACTAGATCCATAGAATCCCACAGTGCAGAAGGAGACCATTTGCAAAAGTGAGGTTACACACTTTGGAAGGAGGGATTTAGGCATAGACTATTTCCTAAATGGGAAGATGCTTAGGAAATCAGAAGCACAAAGGGACTTGGGAGTCCTTGTTCAAGATTCTCAAGTTTAACGTGCAGGTTCAGTCAGCAGTTAGGAAGGCAAATGCAGTGTTAGCATTCATGTCGAGAGGGCTAGAATACAAGACCAGGGATGTACTTCTGAGGCTGTATAAGGCTCTGGTCAGACCCCATTTGGAGTATTGTGAGCAGTTTGTGGCCCTGTACCTAAGGAAGGATGTGCTGGCCTTGGAAAGGGTCCAGAGGAGGTTCACAAAAATGATCCCTGGAATGAAGAGCTTGTGTGAGGAACGGTTGAGGACTTTGGGTCTGTACTCGTTGGAGTTTAGAAGGATGAGGGGGGATCTTATTAAAACTTACAGGATACTGTGAGGCCTGGATAGAAGACGTGGAGAGGATGTTTCCACTTGTATGAAAAACTAGAAGCAGAGGACACCATCTTAGACTAAAGGACCGATCCTTTAAAACAGAGATGAGGAGGAATTTCTTCAGCCAGAGGGTGGTGAATCTGTGGAACTCTTTGCTGCAGAAGGCTGTGGAGGCCAAATCACTGAGTGTCTTTAAGAGAGATATATGGGTTTTTGCTTAATAAGGGGATCAGGGGTTATGGGGAGAAGGTAGGAGAATGGGGATGAGAAAATATCAGCCATGATTGAATGGCGGAGCAGACTCGATGGGCCGAGTGCCCTAATTTTGCTCCGATGTCTTACGGGTCAGCACCCACTCTCCCGCCATAATCCACCTCATCTGCACATTCCTGGACACTAAGGAGCAATTAATCGTGGCCAATCCCCCTGACCTGCACATCTTTGGACTGTGGGAGGAAACCTACGCAGACATAGGAGAGAATATGCAAACTGCACAGACAGTCACCCAAGGCCGGAATAGAACCTGGGTCCCTGGCGCTGTGCTATATAAAGTCTATCTGGAGAATTGATCATGAAAAACCAGGAAATGTCATAGAAGTCATAGAATCCCTGCAGTGCAGAAGGAGGCCGTTCAGGCCATCGAGTCTGCCCCGGCCCTACGAAAGAGCAGCACACCTCGGCCCACTCCATCACCGTAACCCCACCCAACATTTGGAAACTAAGAGGCAATTTAGCATGGCCAAGCCACCTGACCTGCACATTTTAGGGCTGTGGGAGGGAGCCAGGAGCACCCGGAGGAAACCCACGCAGACACGGGGAGAACGTGCAGACTCCACACAGTCACCCAAGTTAGAAACAAACTCAGGTCCCTAGCTCTGTGAGACAGCAGTGCCAACCATTGTGCCACCTTTGAACAGGTATTTTGCATCAGTCTTCATAGAACATACAGTGCAGAAGGAGGCCATTCGGCCCATCGAGTCTGCACCGACCCACTTAAGCCCTCACTTCCACCCTATCCCTGTAACCCAATAACCCCTTTTTTCTTTATTTTAAATATAAATTTAGATTACCCAATTATTTTTTCCAATTAAGGGGCAATTTAGCGTGGCCAATCCACCTATCCTGCACATCTTTTGGGTTGTGGGTGCGAAACCCACGCAGACACGGGGAGAATGTGCGAACTCCACATGGACAGTGACCCAGGGCCGGGATTCGAACCCGGGACCTCAGCGCCATAGGCAACAATGCTAACCACTGTGCCACCGTGCTGCCCCCAATAACCCCTTCTAACCTTTTTTTGGTCACTAAGGGTTAATTTTAGCGTGGTCAATCCACCTAACCTGCACATCTTTGGACTGTGGGAGGAAACTGGAGCACCTGGAGGAAACCCACACAGACATGGGGAGAACGTGCAGACTCCGCACAGACAGTGACCCAGCGGGGAATCGAACCTGGGACCCTGGCGCTGTGAAACCACAGTGCTAACCACTTGTGCTGCCCACAAATAGAGCAGCTCACTATAGAGTATACAAGTATCATCCCAGAGCAGCTATGAATCAAGAAATGGAAGGGCGGGAAGAACTCAGGAAAATTACCAGTCACCAGAGAATTGGTACTGAATAAAGTGTTGGAGCTGGTGGCTGACAAGAGACTGGGTCCTGATGGACTTCATCCTGGGGTCTTAAATGAAGTTGCTGGTGAGATAATTGACGCACTGGTTTTAATTTTCCAAAACTCCCTAGATTAGGGGAAAGTCCCAGTAGATTGGAAGGTGGGGAATGTGCTCCATTATCCAAAAAGGGAGGGAGACAAAGCTGGAAACTACGGGCTTAATATGTCTCATACGGAACATGTTAGAAGTTACAACGAATCGATAGCAGGTCACGTGGATAGGCTCGAGGTGAGCAGGTAGAGACAATATGGTTTGGTGAAATGGAAATCACGCTGCGGAGAATAAAGCTTATGGTTAGATGTTGGCATGGATCAAAGGTTGATTGGCCAAAAGGAAGCAGAGAGTAGGCATAAATGGGTCATTTCCAGGTTGGCAAGTTGTAACGAGTGGTGTGCCACAAGGATCAGTGCTGGGACCTCAACTGTTTACAACTTATATCAATGACTTGGAGGATGGGGTGGTTGGAAAACACATTGATATGTAGGAAAGTAAATTGTGAAGAGGACATAAGGAGGCTACAAAATGATATAGATAGGTTAGGTGAGTGGGCAAAGATCTGGCAAGTGGAATATAATGTGAGTAAATATGAAATTGTCCATTTTGGCAGTAAGTATCAAAGAGATGCATATTATCTAAATTATGATAAATCGTAGCGCTGTGAGATGCAGAGGGATCTGGGTGTCTTAATGCATGAATTGAAAAAGGCTGATATACATGTGCAGCAAGCAATTAGGAAAGATGATAGAATGGGCCAGTTGGCCGTCTTCTGTAACTTTTCTGTGGTTCTAATATCATTTAATGCAAGGGGAAATCCAAAAAATAGAGAGTTGTACAGAGCATTGGTGAGACCACATCTGGATCACTGTGTACATTATTCTCCTTATTTAAAGAAGGATCTAAATGTGTTAGAAGCAGTTCAGAGAAGGTTTACCAGACTTAATACCTGGACTGGGCGGGTTGACTTCAGGGGAAAGGCTAGGTTGGTATCCGCTGGAGTTGAGCAAAGAGACGACTTGATCGAAAGGGATAAGATCCTGAGAGGGGTCTTGACAGGGATGGATGTGGCGAGGACGTTTCCTCTTGCGACAGAACCTTGACCTCGAGGGTCACCGTTTAAAAATAAGGGTGACCCATTTAAAACGGATGAGGTGAAATATTTGCTCTCAAGGGCCACGAGTCTTTGGAACTCTCTTCCTGAATACGTTCTGGAAGCAGAGTTGGAATACATTTAAGGCAGTGGTGGATAGATTCTTGGTAAGCAAGGGGGTGATAGGTTATCGGGTGGGGGGGAGGCGGGATGCAAATTTGAGGTGACTGTCGGATCAGCCGTGGTCTTATTAAATGACGCAGCAGGATCGATGACCCAAGTGGGCAAATCCTGTTCCTTGTTCGTATGAGCCTGTGTGTGAGAGGGAGAGAGAGAGTCTGTGTGTGAGAGAACTCGAGACCCCCCCCCCCCATCCCAAAATCCTATCGACAATCATAGAATTTCCAGTGCAGAAGGAAGCCATTGAGTCTGCACCGGCCCTTGGAAAGAGCACCCTACCCAAGCCCACACCTCCACCTTATCCCAGTAACCCCCCCCCCCCCTCCTTTTTGGTCACTAAGGGCAATTTAGCAGGGCCAATCCACCAAACCTGCACATCTTTGGACTGTGTGAGGAAACCGGAGCAAACCCACGCAGGCTTGAACCTGGGACCCTGGAGCTGTGAAGCAACTGTGCTGCCCGACAATGCCGGTCAGGAGAGGAGGGCTGACGGGTAGCCTGCTTCTGACACCGACATGAATTCTGCCCAAGGCAGCACGGAACATGCACCAACAAAGGCACTTTGCGAGATCAGCGTTTGTTAAACCCGATCCCTTCACTAGCCTCTTCCCCACCCCTCCCCTCGGGCCTAGTTTTTCTCCGCCCCTGAAGTGAAAAGGCCTCACTCAAAAAAAAAAAAGTTTTATTGGTGAACTCTGTTGCTTGGGACACATTTAAATGGGCATTTTTATTCATTACTCTTTTGAAAAAAGATTATTGCTTCGACTTTGACATTTAAAAAAATCATGTTTAATGTTGTACGAAACCTTATTTTACCGGAATTTGATCCATCGGCCCCTTGAGTGAGCAAAAGCTTGAAATGTGTCCCCCCCACAGAAAGGATGGACCAGTGTGATCCAGTGGAATGGCAGAGAGTTCTCAAATGACCTATTTCAGCTCCGATGCCCCTCCGTGCCTCCGGCCGCTCCTGCACCTCGGAAACCCTGAGTTTGAGTGACTGGAGGAATTTGCTGCAGCCGTGGTTCCCCAGGACACAGGAAGCGAGCTGGAGCGCCAGCTGGAGTCCCCACACAGCAGAGAAATTGGGAGATCCCATCGTCGTCATTAAAGGTTTTATCTACTGACACTTTATGTATTATTTATTAATTACATATAAAACTCTTGATATAGCATGAATCGTTTTTTTTAATACATATATATAAACATAAAACAATTTACTTTGTGAGGCGAGAGTGACTGTCCTTCACATCAAGGCAGCATTTGACTGAGTGTGACATCAAGGGCCCCAGCTAAACTGGAGTCAATGGGAATCAGGGTGTAAACTCAGACTGAGCACAAAGGAAGATGGTTGTGGTTGTTAGAGGTCAGTCACCTCAATCCTGGGACATCACTGCAGGAGTTCCTCAGGGTAGTGTCCTAGGTCCAACCATCTTCAGCTGCTTCATTAATGACCTTCCAACGTCAGGACAGATGTGGGGATGTTCGCTATTGATTACACAATATTCAGCACCGTTCACCAACTCCTCAGATAATGAAGCAGTTCATGTCCAAATGCAGCAAGACCCTGGACAATATCCAGACTTGGGCTAAGAAGTGGCAAGCTACATTTGTGCCACATAAGTTCCAGACAGTAGCAATCTCCAAAAATGAGAGAATCAACCATCTCCCCCTTGACATTCGATGGCATTACCATCACTGAATCCCCACATCAACATCCCGGGGGTTACTATTGACCAGAAACAACTGGACTAGCCGTATAAATACTGTGGCGACAAGAGCAGGTAGGAGGCTAGGAATCCTGCAGCGAGTAGCTCACCTGACTCCTGATAGCCTGTCCACAATCTACAGTACAGGAGTGGGATGGAATACGCTCCGCTTGCCTGGATGAGTGCGGCTCCAACAACACTGAAGAGGCTCGGCACCATCCAGGGGAAAGCAGCACCACTTGATCAGCACCCCATCCACCAACATTCACTCCCTCCACCACTGACACACTGGTAGCAGTGCATGTGTGCGTACCATCTATAGAAAGTGCACTGTAGGAGCTAATACGGCTCTTTAGGCAGCACCTTACAAATCTACCGTCTAGCAGGACATGGGCAGCAAACAACACGAGGAACACCCATCACCTGCAAGCTGTCCTTCAAGCCACTCACCATCCGGACTTCAGGATCACAGAATAATAGTGCAGGAGAAGCTCTTTGCCCCATCGGGTTTGCACCGAAGCCTGACCTGTCTACCTGCTCCCATTTGGCAGCACTTGGTCCATAGCCTTGAATGTTATGACATGCCAAATGCTCATCCAGATATTTTTTTAGGCATCCCACCTCTACTACCCTCCCAGGTAGTGCATTCCAGATTGTTACCATCCTCTGGGTGAAAACGTTTTTCCTCAAATCCCCCTAAACCTCCTACCCTTGAACTTGTGTCCCCTCGTAACTGATCCTTCAACTAAGGGGAACAGCTGTTCTCTAACCACCCTGTCTATGCCCCTCATAATCTTGTACCCCTCGATCAGGTCACCCCTCCGTCTTCTCTGCTCCAGCAAAAACAACCCAAGCCTATCCAACCTCTCTTCATAACTGTAATGTTCCACCCCAGGCAACATCCTGGTGAAACACCTCTGCACCCCGTCCAGTGCATTCACATCCTTCCTATAATGCGGTGAGCAGAATTGCACACAGTACTCCAGCTGTGGCCTCACCAAAGTTCTATACAACTCCAACATGATTCCCTGCGTTTGTAATTGCCTCGATTGATAAAGGCAAGTGTCCCCTTTGCCCTTTTCACCACCTTATTAACGTGCCCTTCTGCCTTCAGCGATCTATGGACAAACACTCCATGGTCCCTTTATTCCTTGGAACTTCCCAGTTTCAGGCCATGCATTGAATACTTTCTTGGGGGTGGCACGGTGGTGCAGTAGTTAGCACTGCTGCCTCGGGGCAGCACGTTGGCACTGCTTGCCTCACAGCGCCGAGGTCCCAGGTTCAATCCCGGCTCTGGGTCACGGTCCGTCTGGAGTTTGCACATTCTCCCCGTGTTTGCTTGGGTTTCGCCCCCACAACCCAAAGATGTGCAGGGTAGGTGGATTGGCCGTGCTAAATTGCCCCTTAATTAGAAAAAATGAATTGGGTACTCCAAATTAATTGAATACCACCTTGTCAAATTACTCCTCTCAAAGAATATCACCTCACACTTTTCAGGGTTAAATTCCTTCTGTCCATTTGATCATCCCATGTACATCTCTCTGTAACCCAAGACACTCAACCTCACCGATAACGACCTGGCCAATCTTTGTGTCATCCGCAAACTTACTGATTCTACCCCCACATAATCATCTATGTCGTTTATATAAATGAAAACATAAGAGGGCAGCACGGTGGCGCAGTGGGTTAGCCCTGCTGCCTCACGGCGCCGAGGTCCCAGGTTCAATCCCGGCCCTGGGTCACTGTCTGTGATGAGTTTGCACATTCTCCCCGTGTCTGTGTGGGTTTCGCCCCCACAACCCAAAGATGTGCAGGGTAGGTGGATTGGCCACACTAAATTGCCCCTTAATTGGAAAAAATAATTGGGTACTCTAAATTTATTAAAAAATGAAAACATAAGGGGACCCGGCACAGATGTGGGATCTTGGAAATATATCCACCTCGGGCACAGCCGTGGGTTCCAAAATGCGGCTCACCGACCATCAGCTTTTCAAGGGGTCAAATAGGGATGAGCAATAAATGCTGGGCAACGCCTCACGCCCCTTGAATGAATGGAAAAGCATATTTTTGCCCCTAAGCTTTGATTAAGCGTACATATATATATATACACAAGGGTGGCACAGTGGTTAGCACTGCTGCCTCACAGGGACCTGGGTTCAATTCTGGGCCTTGGGTGATTGTGTGGAGTTTGCACATTTTCTCCGCGTCTGTGTGGGTTTCCTCCGGGTTCCTCTCACAGTCCAAAGTTGGGTGGATTGGCCATGCTCCCCCTCAGTGACCAAACTGAGGGCAGTGGCGTGAGCCTTGATGGGGTGCTCTTTCGGAGGGCCGGTGCAGACTTGACGGGCCAAATGGCCTTCTTTCGGGATTCTATGTATTTTTCCACATGTACATTTACTGATGTGTGCATTTTGGCCTGTGATACTTCCTGGCCCAGCAGCCCCCAGGCCTGCCCATCACCTGGGCGGGCCACAGCGCCTCACAATCCCCACCTGGGCTGCATGCGACGTCCCGCCCCCTTGCCGCGCAGCCATTGGTTGGAGGACCAGCGGTCCTCCAGGCGCCGCCCCTCCCTTTCCCTATTGGTCGGAGCGGACGTCCATCAGCGCATAGGACCATCCCGACTGTGAGTCACGTGGTCTGCTCTTTCCCAGCAGCGCCGCTGCCCCCCTCCCCCCCCCATCCGGTGTCTCTGTTCGCACCGGTCGGACACTCAGGTTTGCCTTTTCTTTATCTCTCTCTCGCTTCGCCGTTCCCATCTCTTCAGCTCACTCGCTCGGTTTGGGAAATCTCACTTTCTGTCGGCCATTGGGCCTCAGAATGGCCGCCTTCACCCCTCCCCCACACAGGCGTCCAGCACGCAGGCGCAGTGCCGGCTCCGCCCTGTGTTTGCACCGACCGAGCATGCGCACAACGCCCGGCAGGCATATTTAAAGGGACACCGTCCCTCCTTGTGTCCCCTTGCCATTCACAGCAATGTCTCCCAACTACTTGTGTGTCATGTCACACCTCTAGGCTGTAAAAATAAAAATTGACGCACACCTCCTATTTTCTCCGTCACCTTTGAGGATGCAAAGATAAAGATTGATAGTTTTTGTGAAGAATAAAAGGATTAAGGGTTATGGTGTTCGGGCCGGAAAGTGGAGCTGAGTCCACAAAAGATCAGCCATGATTCTCATTGAATGACGGAGCAGGCTCGAGGGGCCAGATGGCCTACTCCTGCTCCTAGTTCTTATGTTCTTGACAGCTGGTAATGAGGAAGGCAAATAGAATTTTGCCCTTTATAGCTAAATAGCAGGGGCTGTTTAGCACAGGGCTAAATCACTGGCTTTGAAAGCAGGCCAGCAGCACGGTTCGATTCCTGTTATAGCTTCCCTGAACAGGTGCTGGAATGTGGCGACTAGGGGCTTTTCACAGTAACTTCATTTGAAGCCTACTTGTGACAAGCGATTTTCATTTCATTTTCATAAAGGGATGGAACCTTAGTTCGGCCACGCTTGGAGTATAGTGTTCAATTCTGGTCGCCACACTACCAGAGCGATGTGGGATCAAAGAGATCTTGGTGTTCAGGTCCACAGGTCACTGAAACGGGCAACAAAGGTGGAGAAGGTAGGCAAGAAGGCATACAGCATGCTTGCCTTCATTGACCGGGGAATTGAGTATAAGAATCGGAAAGTCATGTTGTAGCTGTATAGAACCTTAGTTAGGCCACACTTGGAGTACAGTGTTCAATTCTGGTCACCACACTACCAGAAGGATGTGGAGGCTTTAGAGAGGGTGTAGAAGAGATTTACCAGGATGTTGCCTGGTATGGAGGGCATTAGCTATGAGGAGAGGTTGAATAAACCCGGTTTGTTCTCACTGGAACAAAGGAGGTTGAGGGGCGACCTGATAGAGGTCTACAAAATTATGAGGGGCATAGACAGAGTGGATAGTCAGAGGCTTTTTCCCAGGGTAGAGGGGTCAATTACTAGGGGGCAGAGGTTTAAGGTGCGAGGGGCAATGTTTAGCATGTTTTTTACTCAGAGGGTAGTGGGTGCCTGGAACTCGCTGCCGGAGGAGGTGGTGGAAACAGGGACGATAGTGACATTTAAGGGGCATCTTGACAAATACATGAATAGGATGGGAACAGAGGGATACGGACCCAGGATGTGTGAAGATTTTAGTTTAGATGGACAGCATGGTCAGCACAGGCTTGGAGGGCCGAAGGGCCTGTTCCTGTACTTTTCTTTGTTCTATACAAGTAGGGAGGGAAGTGTCACTGTAACTATACAAGGCATTGGTGAGACCACCCCTGGAGTAGTGTGTGCAGTTTTGGTCCCCTAAGCTCAGGAGGGATGTAGTTACATTTGGAGGCAGTTCAGTGGAGGTTGGCTAGATTGATTCCAGAGATGAGGGGTCTGCCTAATGAAGAGCGATTGAGCAGTTTAGGCCTATACGCTCTTGAGTTTAGAACATAGAACAGTACAGCACAGAACAGGCCCTTCGGCCCTCGATGTTGTGCCGAGCATTGTCCGAAACCAAGATCAAGCTATCCCACTCCCTGTCATTCTGGTGTGCTCCATGTGCCTATCCAATAACCGCTTGGAAGTTCCTAGAGTGTCTGACTCCACTATCACGGCAGGCAGTCCGTTCCACACTCTAACCACTCTCGGAGTAAAGAACCTACCTCCGACATCCCTCCTATACCTCCCACCCTGAATCTTATAGTTATGCCCCCTTGTAACAGCTACATTCACCCGAGGAAATAGTCTCTGAACGTCCACTCTATCTATCCCCCTCATCATCTTATAAACCTCTATTAAGTCGCCTCTCATCCTCCTCCGCTCCAATGAGAAAAGCCCTAGCTCCCTCAACCTTTCCTCATAAGACCTATCCTCCAAACCAGGCAGAATCCTGGTAAATCTCCTTTGCGCCCTTTCCAATGCTTCCACATCCTTCCAATAGTGAGGTGACCAGAACTGCACACAATACTCCAAATGTGGTCTCACCAGGGTCATGTACAGTTGCAGCATAACCCCGCAGCTCTTAAACTCAAGCCCCCTGTTAATAAACGCTAACACACTAGAAGCCTTCTTCACGGCTCTATCCACTTTAGAAGAATGAGAGGAGATCTAATTGAGATACTTAAGACGATAAGAGGTATCGACAAAGAAGACATGGAGCGGATGCTTCCTCTTATGGGGCAATCTGGAAAGAGAGGCCATTGTTTTTGGATAATGGATAGCAGGGATGCGAATAAATTACTTCTCTCAAAGGGTGGTGAACCTGTGGAATTCACTTCCCCGGAGTGCAGTGAATGCTGGGACATTGAGTAAATTTAAGGAGGAGGTAGACTTATTTTTAAGTACTAATGGGTTGAAGGGTTGTGGATAACAGACAGGAAAGCAGAGCTGAGGCCAAGTTGAGATCAGCCATGATCGTATTGAATGGCAGAGCGGGCTCTAGGGGCCGAATGGTCTACTCCTCCTGGTTCTTATCTTCCCTTACTGGAAACTTTGTTTTTAACTTCTCCCTGTCCTCTCTTCTGTTTCTTCCCCCCCCCCCCCCCCCCCCCACCTCTACCTGTCTCTCCCGTTTCTCCCGGGGTTTATAAGCGCCCTTTTTGAGTTTTTGTGCAGGCGCATGGGACTTCTGTCTTCAGCTCCACGTCCCGTTGGTCATGTGCATGGGCCTGACCAGCATAAAAACTCTAAACCACGCATGTACGGCTGTATACCAGCCGGCGTCTTGGAAACACCGACCAGAGAGCTGAAGACAAAGGTTAGTTTTATTTTAATGACATGAATTTTGAATGTTTGTTCACGGCACCCCAATATGCAGTGGCACACAGGTTGGGAACCACTGATTTAGAGGGACAGTTGCACAGTGAGAGATGCTATGCTCAAATATGGAGGGAGAGTGAGTTTCAGAGCAACGTTAAGAATATGCAAACTGGAATTATCCAGAATCAGAATAGGTACAGTACAGAAGGCAACCATTCGGCCTCCAATATCCGTGCTAGATCTCTGCCAGAGCAATTCATCTAGTCCCACTTTCCCAGCCTTCTCCTAATCAATTGTCATTTTTAACACTGGTTCTTCTACTCTTCGCAGACTTATTTTTTTTAACAGTTATTACTGATTGAAAAACTGTTTTGCAGGCGGGAAGCCCAGACTACACATTGCGTCATTCCGACTGATTCATCAGGACGCAAAGACCATCGGCAGCATGGAAGGGAAAAGCAGCATTCTCAGCACGGACAAACCGTACACTTGTTCCACGTGTGGACTAGGGTTCCAGCAATCGGCCGACCTGGGAAGACACAAGTGTAACCGAAACAAGGAGAGGCCGTGTAAATGTGGGGACTGTGGGAAGGGATACAGTCACCCCTCTGAGCTGGAAATTCATCGGCGCAGCCACACCGGGGAGAGGCCGTTCACCTGCTCCGTGTGCGGGAAGGGATTTGCGCAGTTTTGCCACCTACTGACCCACCAGCGGATTCACACCGGGGAGAGGCCGTTCACCTGCTCCGACTGTGGGAAGGGATTCACTCAGTCATCCACGCTGCTGAGGCACCAACGGGTTCACACAGGAGCAAAGCCCTTCCCCTGCTCCACGTGTGGGAAGGCATTTACACAGTCATCCCACCTGCAGATACACCGGCGGGTTCACACTGGGGAGAGGCCATTCACTTGCCCTGTGTGTGAGAAGGGATTCACTGAGTCATCGCAGCTGCTGAAACACGAACGCGTGCACACCGGGGAGAGGCCGTTCACCTGCTCCGAGTGCGGGAAGGCATTCACTCGGCCCTCCAACCTGCTGACACACAAGCGCGTGCACACCGGGGAGAGGCCGTTCACCTGCCCCCAGTGCGAGAAAGAATTCGCTGACCCATCGGCACTGCTGAGCCACCGGCGTGTCCACACCGGGGAGAGGCCGTTCACCTGCTCCGAGTGCGGGAAGGGATTCACGCAGTCGTCCCACCTGCTGAGCCACAGGCGGGTTCACACCGGGGAGAGGCCGTTCACCTGCTCCGAGTGTGGGAAGCGGTTCACGCAATCGTCAGCACTGCTGACCCACCAGCGAACCCATACCAGGGAGAAGCCCTTCACCTGCTCCGAGTGTGGGAAGGGCTTCAATCGATCATCCAACCTGGTGAGACACCAGCGAGTTCACACGTGACTGCACTGCTCTGAATCTGCTCAGATTGAGGACTGAACCTTGTCAATAATGACACTGGGGGGGGGGGGGGGGGGCGGTGTTGGTATTGTTGCTGCTAACCACAGTATCCAGGATGGAGTTGACAGAATTGGAAAGCGTCTTTCGCAGCCTCAGTACAACCCTGTGCGCATTAAGCCTCTACAAACAGTAATGTGATAAAGACCAGAGATTATATGTTTTTGGTGAGAATGATTGAAGATGAAATGTTGACCAGGGCTGCATCGCTCACCTTCAAAATACTGGCCATGGCTGACAGTGTGTTAGAAATGCAGGGGTCCCTTTAAGAGTAAACCAGGGCTAGCTTCAGAGGGAATTGAGAGCAGGGGAGGCTTAAGACCTCCCCCCCCCCCCCCCCCCCCCCCCCCACCCAATTCGCGGCATTGCTTCTGGACAGGGGGAGGATCCAGAAGGGGATAGTGCAAACCAGTTTTTGTACTGAGTTATAGTCACACAATAAAATAGTTGGGAATCATTAGAATGTCCTCCGCCGCCAAACTCATTGAACGGATATTCACCTATTTAATATGGTAGAGGATTGACCTCGATCTACCCCGGCGGGAAGACAAGGCAAACCAAGTAGGCCCTGTTTCTGACAAAAGAAATGCTCCCAGCGGCTTTGAAGGGGAAATGGCTGAGTCATGCTTACGAGATCGGAAGCTTTGATTAATAACATCCAATCCTTTCGGAATTGGAACCACAAAGACAATGGAAGAACGAGGTGGCGATGTGGACTCGGGTCACATCTGTAGCCAAGAGGAAGCGAGGTATGGCTTTGGCCTTGCTTTTATCGGGAGGAATGACGATCGGAAAGGAAGTATTCTCACAACCGAAATTAACTGACTTCGATTCTGCGGCGATTTGTGGGCAGAAGTTACGAAAAAGAGGGGGCGGCGCGGTGGCTCAGTGGGTTAGCCCTGCTGCCTCACGGTGCTGAGGTCCCAGGTTCGATCCCAGCCCTGGGTCACTGTCCGTGTGGAGTTTGCACATTCTCCCCGTGTCTGCGTGGGTTTTGCCCCCACAACCCAAAGATGTGCAGCGTAGGTGGATTGGCCACGCTAAATTGCCCCTTAATTAGAGAAAAAAACAAATTGGGTACTCTAAATTTAAAACATTTTAAAAAAAGAATTTAATAAAAAAGAATTTACGAAAAAGCTTGTTGGAAGCTGATGAGGAGTGGTCAATATTTGATAGATTTCAGTGGGACAGTGGGTCCATCGAATAATATGTCATGGATTTTGAGAAGTTATGCACAAGGCTAAAGATATTCGATCTAGGTATTCCGGAGTCGGTATCCGTGTTGAAATTATTAGATTGCGCAGGGAATCTCACACATGGACAGACCCTTAGTTTGTCACAGATGTTTAATCTTATGGTCAGGACCCTCTTTTTGAACAGATGACCACCGAAAGGTCTTGTCACGACACCCTGGGCTAGTACACGGTCAGTTCCAGCCCCACTTGACCCGGAGTCATAACAGAGATGAAATTAGACTTTATTTAAAATACCCACGGTCCTTGGTTGAGCCCATAAACTTACAGTCAACTGGTTTGTAACTTTAAAACAAATGTAACCTTTTTATCTTGTGCAGTATTATAATTAAATGGACTAAAATCAATGGGCCGAATGGCCTCCTGCATTGTAAATTCTATGATTCTATGAAAACATAACTGATTATTTACTACCCCTTCCCCAACCTCCTGTTGTCCGTACAATTCAGACACTTAGACCAATTTATAGTAAAACATTTTACCCAGGTGCCCTTATTCGCGAGATGAACAAAGGACAAAACACAAGTACACAATTCAACCCAAGTTTATTTTCAAACACAAACCGTCAACCCCCCAAATGATCCTGACTAGAATATGCTTGCGATTCTCCGACTACCCGTGCCGATGAACTGGATCGTGCTACGGGTCCAATCCTCTGAGTCTGCAAAGGTAGGTTTCTCCCGCTGTTTCCTTCCATCCTCTGGTCGACCATCCTCTGCTGCCTCTGTGTCGAGTCTTCGCTGAGGAGGGTCCCTGGATGCCTCCTTATCCTCCTCTTTGCACGCTTCCAGAAGCTTCTCTGGCCCTCAGCCAATGAGATCACTGGGTGGTGTTGCAACACCCAATGGAGTTGCCGATTGCAACTCTGCAGGATACCAGGAACACCCCAAATGGTCCACCCTCGGGTGCGTTGTCTGCACAGAATCCTATCTGGGTGCCAGAAAGTCTGGCTCCATCTGAGCAATCCACTATCGATTAATGTTAACTTGTGTCTTTTGTGCCTGGGGATCGCCCGGTATCGCCTCATTAATATGCTAAATTTCTTTTCATAGCGCTGTCTGGTTTCAGCAACAGCCAAACTGGTTTCTGTAGCAGTCCAAATATACAAGCACTCTGCAAACATGTCCAATTTTCCCTGCATTCCTTGCAATCTTCCATTTTGTGGCTACAGAAGATGGCGGAATTTGAATTCAACAAAACAATCTGGAATTAAAAGTCTAATAATGACCATGAAACCATTGTCAATTGTCCTTTCAGGAAGGAAATCTGTCAAAATTGCCCTTAAATGCCCTCAGCGGTGCCCCCATCCCATGAATGAATAAAGAACTCTAAATGTCACTGTATAAGGAATGTTTCCAAAGTCAGAATCAAGTATTTGAAAGAACTGGTTCAAAAACTTGGTTGCTTGGGTATCTTGGTTGCTGATTCAGTTAATTGTGCTGTGCCAGATAGTGGCTGCACCTCAACAGTGAGTGGGGTCAGTTATTTCCAAACCTTTGACAAAGCAGATAATAGGGCTGAGGATTACGAAAGCACGACCTATGGGTGGCATGGCGGCACAGTGGTTAGCACTGCTGCCTCACAGCTCTCGGGACCCGGGTTCAATTCCGGCCTTGGGTGACTGTGGACTTTGCACTTTCTCCCGGTGTCTGCGTGGGGTTTCCTCCGGGCGCTCCGGTTTCCTCCCACAGTCCAAAGATGTGCAGGTTAGGTGGATTGGCCGTGCTGAATTGCAGCACGCTGGGCTAAATAGCTAGCTTGTGGAGCAGAACAAGGCAGCAGCGCGGGTTCAATTCCTGTACTGGCCTCCCCAAACAGGCGGGAATGTGGCGACTAGGGGCTTTTCACAGTAACTTCATTGAAGCCTACTTGTGACAATAAGCGATTATTATTAGTGTCTAAAAGGTTACGGGGATAGGGTAGAGGAGTGGGTTTAAATAGAGTGCTCTTTCCAATGGGCCGAACGGCCTCCTGCCCTGTAGGGATTATATGACACTCTATTCTATGATTCAGGGAGGAAAGTACATTAACGTCTTCAGGTAGGGAATAAACAGTAAATGGTAGAACCCTCAAGAGTATTGACAGTCAAAGAGCTCTACGTGTACAGGTCCACAGGTCACTGAAAGGAGCAACACAGGTGGAGAAGGTAGGCAAGAAGGCATACGACATGCTTGCCTTCATTGGCCAGGGCATTGAGTATAAGAATTGGCAAGTCATATTGCAGCTGTATAGAACCTTAGTTAGGCCACATTTGGAGTATAGTGTTCCATTCTGGTCACCACACTACCAGAAGGATGTGGAGGCTTTAGAGAGGGTGCAAAAGAGATTTACCAGGATTTTGCCTGGTGAGGGCATTAGCTATGAGGAGCGGTTGAATAAACTCAGTTTGTTCTCAATGGAATGACGGCGGTTGAGGGGCGACCTGATAGAGGTCTACAAAATTATAAAGGGCATAGACAGAGTGGATAGTCAGAGGCTTTTTCCCAGGGTAGTGGGGTCAATTACTAGGGGGCATAGGTTTAAGCTGCGAGGGGCAAGGTTTAGAGGAGATATACGAGGCAAGTTTTTTACACAGGGTAGTGGGTGCCTGGAATTCACTGCCGGAGGAGGTGGTGGAAACAGGGACGATGGTGACGTTTAAGGGGCATCTTGACAAATACATGAATAGGATGGGAATAGAGGGATACGGACCCAGGATGTGTGACAATTTTAGTTTAGACGAGCAGCGTGGTCGGCACAGGCTTGGAGGGCCGAAGGGCCTGTTCCTGTGCTGTACTTTTCTTTGTTCTATGTTCCAAGAGAGTGATCCTCCCATGTGAAATTGCAGGAATGTGTCATTTCATTAGCACTGATGTGTTTCGGAGTGCCATCTGGCTGTTGCTGGGTAAGTCCTTGCTAAGAGGAGCAAAGATGCATTTGAAGACGGAGAATGACAAAGCATTGTCTTTGGGAAAGCCTTGAACTTGCAGTTCAAATGGCTCCGGACATTATTGTATTCCCCTGAGGAACCCCTGTCAAGAAATCCAAACACAGTAGGAAGTCTTATAACACCAGGTTAAAGTCCAACAGGTTTGTTTCAAACAGGAGATTTCGGGCACTGCTCCTTCCTCAGGTGAATGGAAGGAGCAGTGCTGCGAAAGCTCCTGTTTGAAACAAACCTGTTGGACTTTAACCTGGTGTAAGACTTCTTACTGTGCTCACCCCAGTCCAATGCCGGCATCTCCACATCATGGAAACCCAAGCAGTATTGTTGACCTCTGGAGATAGAAGTCTAGCTGGCAATGTGGTGGAAGCAGGGACGATAGTGACATTTAAGGGGCATCTTGACAAATACGTGAATAGGATGGGAATAGAGGGATACGGACCCAGGAAGTGTGAAGATTTTAGTTTAGACGGACAGCATGGTCGGCACAGGCCTGGAGGGCCGAAGGGCCTGTTCCTGGGCTGTACTTTTCTTTGTTAGAAGTCTTACAACACCAGGTTAAAGTCCAACAGGTTTGTTTCAAACACTAGCTTTCGGAGCACTGCTCCTTAGGTGAATGAAGAGGTATGTTCCAGAAACATACATATACACAAATTCAAAGATGCTTGTGTATATATATGTTTCTGGAACATACCTCTTCATTCACCTGAGGAAGGAGCAGTGCTCCGAAAGCTAGTGTTTGAAACAAACCTGTTGGACTTTAACCTGGTGTTGTAAGACTTCTCACTGTGCTCACCCCAGTCCAACGCCGGTATCTCCACATCATGTACATGTTCTATGTTCCAAGAGAGTGATTCTCCCATGTGAAATTGCAGGAATGTGTCATTTCATTAGCACTGATGTGTTTCGGAGTGCCATCTGGCTGTTGCTGGGTAAGTCCTTGCTACAAGGAGCAAAGATGCATTTGAAGACGGAGAATGACAAAGCATGTGTCTTTGATAAAGCCTTGAACTTGCAGTTCAAACGGCTCCAGACATTATTGTATTCCCCTGAGGAACCCCTGTCAAGAAACCCAAGCAGTATTGTTGACCTCTGGAGATAGAAGTCTAGCTGGCAAGGGAATCATCTGGAAATTTGCCCATCCTTCAGGAAAGTTCAAGCCACTGCTCAAGGATGCCGGAGTTGTGAATAAAGAATATGAATCCCAAGTGGAACAGATTACCCTTCAAGGCAATATATGTGTTCAATAGTAGAAGGTGCCACCATGCCCGGTTGCAAGTGTCCCATTAGCCTGGGAATTTAACAAAGCCAGGGACCTGAAGGTGTGGGACAAGGATTGGAGTATTAATCTGTTACATTTTGTAGATATGGCAACCAGGCTCAGCGTATCCACTGTAATAACAAGGACAGACGCACAATAGTGGATAAAGTCATGGAAAAGAGGATTGGAATAAGCCTTTGGTCACCAACAAAATGGGAATGAATTTGTGAAACATGCACACGACTGCGGAAAGTCCATTCAACAATGGCTTGCATGAAAGAAATCGTGGTTGAAATTGATTAAACTTGAGCGATCATTTTACAGTCACCCATGTTGCCGTGGATCGGAGGTTACATGCAGTAGGCCAGACTGAGTAAGGATGGCAGATTTCCTGCCCTAAAGTTAATCTTTTTTTTTACAATTTAGAGTGCCCAATTCATTTTCTTCCCCAATTAAGGGGCAATTCACCTACCTTGCACATCTTTGGGTTGTGGGGGCGAAACCCACGCGAACATGGGGATTATGTGCAAACTCCACACGGACAGTGACCCCAGAGCCGGGATCTTGGCGCCGTGAGGCAGAAATGCTAACCACTGCACCATCCTGGGGGCATCAGTGAATCTGATGAGTTCTTATCACAATCAACAATAGTTTTCATGGTCACCATTTGACTTTTAATTGTAGATTTTTATTCAATTGAAATTTCACCATCTTTCTGATTGGATTTGAAACCAGGTCTCCAGAGCATTACCCTGTGTCTCTGGATACTAGTCCAGTGAGAATACCATCACCCCACTGCCTCTTCTACAGGCTGCAAGTTAGAAACTGCAGGTGATTGGGAGGGGGGGGGGGGGGGGGGGGGGGGGGGGGGGGGGGGGGGGGGGTTACAGCCAGAATCCAAAATTGCCTTCAGCACTGTATCACTTTCCTCCAGCACTCGAGAGAATGACTATTAGCTCTTGATATGGGTCCAGACCAGAATCCGACAATTTGTATTTGGTAAAAAAACTGAGGAAATGTTACTGGACCACAGGAATGATAAGACTGATCAGTGGACAGCTTTATGTCAAAACAAACTTTAATTAGAAAACAGGATTAAGCACATTAGCAACAAAGAAATAGCTTTACAGTTGACAGATACAGCATCTTAACTTACTTTCTGAAACCTGCCTCTACATTCCAATTAAGCAAATCCATATATTTCAAATACCACTTGTGTATAAAGTTAACAACTAGGCTTTACTTGCTTATCTTTTTAAAAAATAAATTTAGAGTGTCCAATTCATTTTTTCCAATTAAGGGCCAAAGTAGCATGTTCAATCCGCCTAGCCTGCACATCTTTGGGTTATGGGGGCGAAACCCACGCAAAAACGGGGAGAATGTGCAAACTCCATACGGACAGTGACCCAGAGCCAGGATCGAGCCTGGGACCTCAGCGCAGTGAGACTGCAGTGCTACAAATGCACCACCGTGCTGCCCTTTTACTTGCTTATCTTGATGCAGAGTCCTCAGGGAGAGAAACTTTTTTGTAGGGCTAAACTGAAAACCTTCAGCTCGGCTTAGAGCCCTGGAAGCCACTCCTTTATCCAGACAGACCTGGCTCCTCCCATTATCTACACTAGCATGTCTCTTGTTACAAAATGCACCTTAATTCGCTTAGCCAGGCTCCAACCGTGACAACTTTCCATCAGCTCTCCATTAGCAACCAGGTAAAATGGCTTTTAATATCTATTAGCAAAACACTTTGGTGCAAAAATCACTGATTACCTCACTTTTAATCACAGCTCGAGCAGGCATACTGTCTGTAAGCATTTTAACCCAGGTTTTAACATCATTACTGCAAAAATACAAACTATAAAGTGTGACAATTTCTTATATTCATCACTCTACTTTCGCCACTCACTTCAATGCTGTACATGCAAATGTGTTTATCAAATTTTTTTTTAAATTTACAGTACCCAATTATTTTTTCCAATTAAGGGGCAATTTAGCGTGGCCAATCCACCTATCCTGCACATCTTTTGGGTTGTGGGGGTGAAACCCACGCGAACATGGGGATTATGTGCAAACTCCTCATGGACAGTGACCCAGAGCCGGGATTCGAACCCGGGTCCTCAGCGCCGTAGGCAACAATGCTAACCACTGTGCCACCGTGCGGCCCTGTGTTTATCAAATCTGAAGTATCAGAAAAAATTAGGAGAGTTTTAAGATGCCATAGAAAATAATCAGCTCTCATGACCTGGTGTATTGCAAGAGAGAAGGAGGCGAGGGATGGGGAGGACAAGGAAAATCTATTGGACGTGACGCATAAAACTAGGATGGTGCAACCTGGGAATTTGACTATAATCTGACTCGCCGATGGCACAAAAACTGTGGTTGTGGTAAATAGCGAGGTGGAAAGCCTTAGATTACAGGGCGATTACAGCCGGGCTGGTGAGATGGACAAAACTGTGGCAAATGGGAGTTAACCCTAAGAAGTGTGAGGTGATATATTTTGGGAGCATGAACATGGCAAGGAAAGATACCATGAATGGTGGGACCCTCGGAAGTACAGAGGATCAGAAGGACCCTGGGGTGCATGTCCAAAGATCCCTGAAGGCAGTAGGATAGGTAGATAAGGTGGTTAAGAAGCCTTATGGGAATCATGTCCATATGTCTGGGCATGTCCAAAATTGAGGGTATTTTGGCAGGTGTTTGCTGACGCCATGTCCACGGTATTAAATATGAGGGTGGCAATGAGTCCGGAGGTGGCGATTTTTGGGAATCCGGGAATCCAGGAGGAGAGAGAGGCGGATGTTCTGGCCTTTGCTTCGCTGGTCGCCCGGAGGCGCATATTACTAGCATAAAGGGACTCAAAGCCCCCAAAATCGGAGACCTGGCTTTCGGACATGGCTGGCCTCCTCTGCCTGGAGAAAATTAAGTTCGCCATGAGGGGGTCTCTGCTGGGGTTCGCCCGGAGGTGGCAACCATTCATCGACTTCCTTGCAGAGAATTAATCGTCAGCAGAAAGGGGAGGGGGGGGGGGGGGGGCGTTAGGTTAGCGGGGGTAAGTAATGGCAAGACCTGTGGGAGAGGGGGGTGGCATTTGCACTGTGTTTATATTTATTTGTTTATTGTTGATTTTGTTGTTGTTGAAATGCCAAAGAAATACCTCAATAAAATGTTTCTTTAAAAAAAAGGCTTATGGGATACTTGCCTTCATTAGCCGAAGATCAAATACAAGAGCAGGGAAGTTCTGATGGAGCTGTATAAAACACTGGTTAGACCACAGCTGGAGTACTGTGTGCAGTTCTGGTCACCACACTGTAGGAAGGGTGTGATTGCACTGGAGAGGGTGCAGAGGAGATTCACCGGGATGCTGCCTGGGCTGGAACATTCAGCTATGAAGAGAGGTTGGTTAGGGCTGGGGTTTTGTTCCTTGGAGCAGCAATGGCTGAGGTGGGACCCAATTGAGGTGCATAAAATTATGAGGGGCGTGGATAGGGTGGGTAAGAAGGGATCTATCCCTTAGCAGAGGGGTTAATAATCAGGGGGCAAAGATTAAAGGAACAGGAGATTTACAGGGGATGTCAGGAAAGCTTTTTTCACCCAGAGGCTGGTTGCAATCTGGAACTCACTGCCTGAAAGGGTGGTAGAGGCGGGAACTCACACATTTTTGAAGCGTTTAGTTGAGCACATGAAATGCCAGTGCACACTAGTCGAAGCCATAATTTTAAGATTGATTGAGAGCTGTGCTCCCATTCTTGTGGTTTAAGGATGGATTGAGTAGGATTATTTAAGAGGTTTTTTTTCGGGTGTGAAGTTAGTTTAATATTATATTCATAATAAAGTTTTGTTTCAAAAATTCCAAATCCCAATTCTTCATGCAATCACTCCTGGAGCAAATCATTTTCTGCCCAGTCTTACACTAAAATATTGGGGTATCAGCCACTGTTGGGATCTGGTCTGGTAATAATGGATTTTCCATTGCAGGAGGATTTGTAATGTTACTCATGGACCTGCTGGTCCAATATTGGTCCATATTCCAATATTTTATTTAAGATTTCCAGCATCCATATCGCAGTAATTTTGCTTTTCTTTACGTTCTTCAGGCTTTTGTTGCACGATGGGAATGGGCCCTCCTGTTGAAAATGGAGTGAAAATATTGTACACCTTTCCCGCCATGTGAGCAGCCTCCATCTTTGTGCGGGGCAGCGGAGGGGTGCGCGCGGCTCCCTTCAGCTCGAGGGCGGAAGGCGGTGGTGCCCCCAACAGATTCCAGCATCCGCTGTGATTTGCTTTTATCCAGTGCCCCCAACAAAGATGGTGGGCGGGGGACGGACGACTCTGGAGGACGTCGGGCCAGCGCACATGCGCACTGCAGCGGACGCTGATCGGAGGCCCGGGATCGTCTCCCTGATCGGGAGGAGGGGAAGAAAGATTTGAACGCGGGGTTCAGGCGACGGTTAACGGTCGCTGACGTTGCCATGGCTGCGGGGGCAGCGCTTGCCAACCGCGCGCGCCGGCACAAATGGGCCCTCGAGCTCAACCTCAGCGGCGGAGGCAGCAGGTGCGGAGGCCGCGCGGGGCAGCCGCGGGCTCGAGTAGGAGGCGCAGGCCGGGCCGGCCCGCCTTGACCGCGGGGAGGATTGTGGGCCGCGTCCCAAAACCTTTCCAAACCCCTTATCACCTCTGACGTTGCCCTCCCAAAGCAGTCTCCCAGAAACCACTCAGACCCCTCCTCCCCACTTGACATAGTTTCCTGTCTGAGACGCCATCTTGATTTCAGCCCCCCCCCCCCCCCCCCTTGGCATCTTTTTCTGGGTGGTGACCCTGAGATGCCACCTTGATTTCAGCCCCCCCCCACTTGGCATCTTTTTCTGGGGTGGGGCCCTGAGACGCCAACTTGATTTCAGCCCCCCCCCCCCCCCCCCCAACTTGGCATCTTTTTCTGGGGTGGGGCCCTGAGACGCCAACTTGATTTCAGACCCCCCCCCACTTGGCATCTTTTTCTGGGGTGGTGAACCTGAGACGCCATCTTGATTTCAGCCCCCCCCCCCCCCCCCCCACTTGGTGGTGCGTGCCCTAGGTTTGGGGCCTAACGGTAGCATGGTGGTTAGCATCAATGCTTCACAGCTCCAGGGTCCCAGGTTCGATTCCCGGCTGGGTTACTGTCTGTGTGGAGTCTGCACATCCTCCCTGTGTGTGCGTGGGTTTCCTCCGGGTGCTCCGGTTTCCTCCCACAGTCCAAAGATGTGAGGGTTAGGTGGATTGGCCACGCTAAATTGCCCGTAGTGTAAGGTTAATGGGGGGATTGTTGGGTTACGGGTATACGGGTTACGTGGGTTTAAAGTAGGGTGATCATTGTTCGGCACAACATCGAGGGCCGAAGGGCCTGTTCTGTGCTGTAATGTTCTATGTTTGCCCTCGGTCTGACGCGCTGGTGATATTGCCGCAGGTTTGGTGTCCCTGATGGACAGGTTTCGCTCTTGTAGAGGGTCCCAGATGGAGAGGCTCCCTCTTTAAAAAGGGGTCCATGACCCAGAGACTACCTCTTTAAAAGGGGTCATAGAAAATAGGTGCAGGAGTAGGCCATTCGGCCCATCGAGCCTGCACCATCATTCAATACGATAATTGGCTGATCATGTCAATTCAGTATCCCACTCCTGCTTTCTCTCCATACCCCTTGATTCCATTAGCCACAGGGACCACGTCCAGCTTCCTCTTCAATATATCCAATTAACTATCCCCAACAGCTTTCTGTGGTAGAGAATTCCACAAGTTCACAACTCTCTTGAGAAGAAATTTTTCCTTGTCTCAGTCCTGAATGGCTTACCCATTATTCTTAAGCTGTGACTCCTCGTCCTGAACATCCCCAAGAGCGGGAACATTCTTCCTGCATCTAGCCTGTCCAGTCCCATCAGGATTTTATATGTTTCTATGAGATCCCCTCTCATTCTTCTAAACTTCAGTGACTACAAGCCCAGTCGATCCAGTCTTATGTTAGTCCTGCCATCCCAGGAATTAGTCTGGTGAACCTTCGCTGGACACCCTCAATAGCAAAAATGTCCTTCCTCAAACTTGGAGACCAAAACTGCGCACAATACTCAAGGCGTGGCCTTACCAAAGCCCTGTGTGACTGCAGCAAGACATCGCTACTCCTGTACCCAAATCCATTGACGGAGAGACTCCTTTAAAAGGGGTCCCTGACGGAGAGGCTCCCTCTTTAAAAGGGGTCCCTGACGGAAAGACTCCCTCTTTAAAAGGGGTCCCTGACGGAGAGACTCCCTCTTTAAAAGAGGTCCCTGATGGAGAGACTCCCTGTTTAAAAGGGGTCCCTGACGGAGAGACTCCCTCTTTAAAAGGGGTACCTGACGGAGAGACTCCCTCTTTAAAAGGAGTCCCTGACGGAGAGACTCCCTCTTTAAAAGGGGTCCCTGACGGAGGGCGTCCCTCTTTCATACGAACAGAGAAGTTAGGAGAAGTGGGCAATTCAGTCTCTCGAGCCTACTTTGCCATTCAGATAATGGCTGATCTCGCCTTGGTTTCAAATCCAACTCCCTGTTCGCCATGTCCCTTTAACCCTTTTTAAAATCAGAAATATATCTATCGCCTTGAAACCATTTAATGACTCAGACTCCACAACACTATGGGACAGCTAGTTCCACCCTCATCTCAGTTCTAAATCTACCTGACAAAGGGGCTCCCTCTTTCAAGGGGATCTCTGACGGAGAGATTCCCTCTTTAAAACTGGCCCCTGACGGAGAAGCTCTCGCTTTAAAAGGGGTCCGGAAAGGGTGGCTCAGTTGAACAGTTTGTGTCCTCTCTCCTTCACAGGGGGCGTGACCGACAATGTGGCCAGGGCGACTCCATGTACCCTGTCGGATATTCCGAAAAACAGCTACCGGACACTAGCGTCCAAGAAACGGACAGGATTCTGGTTGAGAAAGTAAGTTGTGTTTGAATGTGCCCTCGGCAAGGGGCTTGGATTGTTCACAATGGCAAACTGCCCTGGTGAACCGCTGCAGCCCTCGTCATAAAAGCTTTGTGGCGATGGTGCCAAAGGTCATCCTCACTTCCAGGCCTAGATTTACGGTCAATATTTGTCAGAAACACCACCACACCAGCTCCATTCCATGCCGTTACTGATGTCCTGCTTGCTTTCTGTTCACAGCGCTGCTGGGACATCGCCTTGGGACCACTGAAACAGGTGCCCATGAACCTGTTCATCATGTACATGGCTGGCAACACCATCTCCATTTTCCCGATCATGATGGTCTGCATGATGGCCTGGAGACCCATACAGGCACTGATGTCCATGTCGGCAAGTGAGTACCGTATCAAATCTGCAGCTCTGAAACTTCTTTGAACCAACATCAATGTTACACGCGAGCCTCCTGTGTGCCTGACTTCATCTCAGCTCATCCTGCTATTCCACTCTATCTCCTGTACAAGTTCCAGCCTCTGCTGAAGGGGACAGAGACACCAGTCAGTGTACAGATATCGCCCTGAGAGAGAGGGGACTGAGAGACACCAGTCAGTGTACAGATATCTCCCTGAGCGAGAGGGGACTGAGAGACACCAGTCAGTGTACAGATATCTCCCTGAGCGAGCGAGGGGACTGAGAGACACCAGTCAGTGTACAGATATCTCCCTGAGAGAGAGGGGACTGTGAGACACCAGTCAGTGTACAGATATCTCCCTGAGAGAGGGGGGACTGAGAGACACCAGTCGGTGTACAGATATCTCCCTGAGAGAGGGGACTGAGAGACACCAGTCAGTGTACAGATATCTCCCTGAGAGAGAGGGGACAAAGACACCAGTCAGTGTACAGATATCTCCCTGAGAGAGAGAGGGGACTGAGAGACACCAGTCAGTGTACAGATATCTCCCTGAGAGAGAGGGGACTGTGAGACACCAGCCAGTGTACAGATATCTCCCTGAGAGAGAGGATACTGAGAGACGCCAGTCAGTGTACAGATATCTCCGTGAGAGAGCGAGGGGACTGAGAGACACCAGTCAGTGTACAGATATCTCCCTGAGAGAGCGAGGGGACTGAGACACCAGTCAGTGTACAGATATCTGCCTGAGAGAGGGGGGACCGAGAGACACCAGTCAGTGTACAGATATCTCCACGAGAGAGAGGGGACTGAGAGACACAAGTCAGTGTACAGATATCTCCCTGAGAGAGGGGACTGAGACACCAGTCAGTGTACAGATATCTCCCTGAGAGAGAGAGGACTTAGAGACACCAGTCAGTGTACAGATATCTCCCTGAGAGAGAGGGGACTGAGAGACACCAGTCAGTATACAGATATCTCCCTGAGAGAGAGGGGACTGGGAGACACCAGTCAGTGTACAGATATCTCCCTGAGAGAGAGAGGGGACTGAGAGACACCAGTCAGTGTACAGATATCTCCCTGAGAGAGAGGGGACAGAGAGACACCAGTCGGTGTACAGATATCTCCCTGAGAGAGAGGGGACTGAGAGACACCAGTCAGTGTACAGATATCTCCCTGAGAGAGAGGGGATGAGAGACACCAGTCAGTGTACAGATATCTCCCTGAGAGAGAGAGGGGACTGAGACACCAGTCAGTGTACAGATATCTCCCTGAGAGAGAGAGAGGGGACTGAGAGACACCAGTCAGTGTACAGATATCTCCCTGAGAGAGAGGGGACTGAGACACACCAGTCAGTGTACAGATATCTCCACGAGAGAGAGGGGACTGAGAGACACAAGTCAGTGTACAGATATCTCCCTGAGAGAGAGAGGACTTAGAGACACCAGTCAGTGTACAGATATCTCCCTGAGAGAGAGGGGACTGAGAGACACCAGTCAGTGTACAGATATCTCCCTGAGAGAGAGGGGACTGAGAGACACCAGTCAGTGCACAGACATCTCCCTGAGAGAGAGGGGACTGAGAGACACCAGTCAGTGTACAGATATCTCCCTGAGAGAGAGGATACTGAGAGATGCCAGTCAGTGTACAGATATCTCCCTGAGAGAGCGGGGGGACTGTGAGACACCAGTTAGTGTACAGATATCTGCCTGAGAGAGGGGGGACCGAGAGACACCAGTCTGTACAGATACCTCCCTGAGAGAGGGGACTGAGAGACACCAGTCAGTGTACAGATATCTCCCTGAGAGAGAGAGGACTTAGAGACACCAGTCAGTGTACAGATATCTCCCTGAGAGAGAGGGGACTGAGAGACACCAGTCAGTGTACAGATATCTCCCTGAGAGAGAGGGGACTGAGAGACACCAGTCAGTGCACAGATATCTCCCTGAGAGAGAGGGGACTGAGAGACACCAGTCAGCGTACAGACATCTCCCTGAGAGAGAGGGGACTGAGAGACACCAGTCAGTGTACAGATATCTCCCTGAGAGAGAGGATACTGAGAGATGCCAGTCAGTGTACAGATATCGCCCTGAGAGAGAGAGGGGGGACTGAGAGACACCAGTCAGTGTACAGATATCTCCCTGAGAGAGAGGGGACTGAGAGACACCAGTCAGTGTACAGATATCTCCCTGAGAGAGAGGGGACTGAGAGACACCAGTCAGTGTACGGATATCTCCCTGAGAGAGGGGACTGGGAGACACCAGTCAGAGTACAGATATCTCTCTGAGAGAGAGGGTACTGAGAGACACCAGTCAGTGTACAGATATCTCCCTGAGAGAGAGGGGACTAAGACACAAGTCAGTGTACAGATATCTCCCTGAGAGAGAGAGGGGGACTGAGAGACACCAGTCAGTGTACAGATATCTCCCTGAGAGAGAGGGGGAACTGAGAGACACCAGTCAGTGTACAGATATCTCCCTGAGAGAGGGGGGACTGAGAGACACCAGTCAGTGTACAGATATCTCCACGAGAGAGAGGGGACTGAGAGACACCAGTCAGTGTACAGATGTCTCCCTGAGAGAGAGAGGGGACTGAGAGACACCAGTCAGTGTACAGATATCTCCCTGAGAGAGAGGGTACTAAGACACCAGTCAGTGTACAGATATCTCCCTGAGAGAGAGAGGACTGAGAGACACCAGTCAGTGTACAGATATCTCCACGAGAGAGAGGGGACTGAGAGACACCAGTCAGTGTACAGATATCTCCCTGAGAGAGAGGGGACTGAGAGACACCAGTCAGTGTACAGATATCTCCACGAGAGAGAGGGGACTGAGAGACACCAGTCAGTGTACAGATATCTCCCTGACAGAGAGGATACTGAGAGATGCCAGTCAGTGTACAGATATCACCCTGAGAGAGAGAGGGGGGACTGAGAGACACCAGTCAGTGTACAGATATCTCCCTGAGAGAGAGGGGACTGAGAGACACCAGTCAGTGTACAAATATCTCCCTGAGAGAGAGGGGACTGAGAGACACCAGTCAGTGTACGGATATCTCCCTGAGAGAGGGGACTGGGAGACACCAGTCAGAGTACAGATATCTCTCTGAGAGAGAGGGTACTGAGAGACACCAGTCAGTGTACAGATAATTCCCTGAGAGAGAGGGGACGAAGACACCAGTCAGTGTACAGATATCTCCCTGAGAGAGGGGACTGAGAGACACCAGTCAGTGTACAGATATCTCCCTGAGAGAGAGAGGACTGAGAGACACCAGTCAGTGTACAGATATCTCCCTGAGAGAGAGAGGGGGGACTGAGAGACACCAGTCAGTGTACAGATATCTCCCTGAGAGAGAGAGGACTGAGAGACACCAGTCAGTGTACAGATATCTCCCTGAGAGAGAGGATACTGAGAGATGCCAGTCAGTGTACAGATATCTCCCTGAGAGAGAGGGGACTAAGACACAAGTCAGTGTACAGATATCTCCCTGAGAGAGAGAGGGGGACTGAGAGACACCAGTCAAGGGTACAGATATCTCCCTGAGAGAGAGGGGGAACTGAGAGACACCAGTCAGTGTACAGATATCTCCCTGAGAGAGGGGGGACTGAGAGACACCAGTCAGTGTACAGATATCTCCCTGAGAGAGAGGGGGAACTGAGAGACACCAGTCAGTGTACAGATATCTCCATGAGAGAGGGGGGACTGAGAGACACCAGTCAGTGTACAGATATCTCCACGAGAGAGAGGGGACTGAGAGACACCAGTCAGTGTACAGATGTCTCCCTGAGAGAGCGAGGGGACTGAGAGACACCAGTCAGTGTACAGATATCTCCCTGAGAGAGAGGGTACTGAGAGACACCAGTCAGTGTACAGATATCTCCCTGAGAGAGAGGGGACTAAGACACCAGTCAGTGTACAGATATCTCCCTGAGAGAAAGAGGGGGACTGAGACACCAGTCAGTGTACAGATATCTCCCTGAGAGAGAGGGGGAACTGAGAGACACTAGTCAGTGTACAGATATCTCCCTGAGAGAGGGGACTGAGAGACACCAGTCAGTGTACAGATATCTCCCTGAGAGAGAGAGACCACTGAGAGACACCAGTCAGTGTACAGATATCTCCCTGAGAGAGAGAGGGGGGACTGAGAGACACCAGTCAGTGTACAGATATCTCCCTGACAGAGAGGGGACTGAGAGACACCAGTCAGTGTACAGATGTCTCCCTGAGAGAGAGAGGGGACTGAGAGACACCAGTCAGTGTACAGATATCTCCCTGAGAGAGCGAGGGGACTGAGAGACACCAGTCAGTGTACAGATATCTCCCTGAGAGAGAGGGGACTGTGAGACACCAGTCAGTGTACAGATATCTCCCTGAGAGAGAGGGGACTGAGAGACACCAGTCAGTGTACAGATGTCTCCCTGAGAGAGAGAGGTGACTGAGAGACACCAGTCAGTGTACAGATATCTCCCTGAGAGAGGGGGGACTGTAAGACACCAGTCAGTGTACAGATATCTGCCTGAGAGAGAGGGGACTGAGAGACACCAGTCAGTGTACAGATATCTCCCTGAGAGAGAGGGGACTGAGAGACACCAGTCAGTGTGCAGATATCTCCCTGAGAGAGAGAGGGGACTGAGAGACACCAGTCAGTGTACAGATATCTCCCTGAGAGAGAGGGGACTGAGAGACACCAGTCAGTGTACAGATATCTCCCTGAGAGAGAGGGGACTGAGAGACACCAGTCAGTGTACAGATATCTCCCTGAGAGAGAGGGGACTGGGAGACACCGGTCAGAGTACAGATATCTCTCTGAGAGAGAGGGTACTGAGAGACACCAGTCAGTGTACAGATATCTCCCTGAGAGAGAGGGGACTAAGATACCAGTCAGTGTACAGATATCTCCCTGAGAGAGAGGGGACTGAGAGACACCAGTCAGTGTACAGATATCTCCCTGAGAGAGGGGACTGAGAGACACCAGTCAGTGTACAGATATCTCCCTGAGAGAGAGAGGACTGAGAGACACCAGTCAGTGTACAGATATCTCCCTGAGAGAGAGGATACTGAGAGATGCCAGTCAGTGTACAGATATCTCTCTGAGAGAGAGGGGACTGAGAAAACCAGTCAGTGTACAGATATCTCCCTGAGAGAGGGGGGACTGAGAGACACCAGTCAGTGTACAGATATCTCCACGAGAGAGAGAGGGGACTGAGAGACACCAGTCAGCGTACAGATATCTCCCTGAGAGAGAGGGGACTGAGAGACACCAGTCAGTGTACAGACATCTCCCTGAGAGAGAGAGGGGACTGAGAGACACCAGTCAGTGTACAGATATCTCCCTGAGAGAGAGGATACTGAGAGATGCCAGTCAGTGTACAGATATCTCCCTGAGAGAGGGGGGACTGAGAGACACCAGTCAGTGTACAGATATCTCCCTGAGAGAGAGGGGACTGAGAGACACCAGTCAGTGTACAGATATCTCCCTGAGAGAGGGGGGACTGAGAGACACCAGTCAGTGTACAGATATTTCCCTGAGAGCGAGGGGACTGAGAGACACCAGTCAGTGTACAGATATCTCCCTGAGAGAGAGGGGACTGAGAGACACCAGTCAGTGTACAGATATCTCCCTGAGAGAGAGGGGACTGAGAGACACCAGTCAGTGTACAGATATCTCCCTGAGAGAGAGAGGGGACTGAGAGACACCAGTCAGTGTACAGATATCTCCCTGAGAGAGAGGGGACTGAGAGACACCAGTCAGTGTACAGATATCTCCCTGAGAGAGGGGCTGAGAGACACCAGTCAGTGTACAGATATCTCCCTGAGAGAGAGAGGGGACTGAGAGACACCAGTCAGTGTACAGATATCTCCCTGAGAGCGAGGGGACTGAGAGACACCAGTCAGTGTACAGATATCTCCCTGAGAGAGAGGGGACTGAGAGACACCAGTCAGTGTAGATATCTCCCTGAGAGAGAGGGGACTGAGAGACACCAGTCAGTGTACAGATGTCTCCCTGAGAGAGAGAGGGGACTGAGAGACACCAGTCACTGTACAGATATCTCAATGAGAGAGAGGGGACTGGGAGACACCAGTCAGAGTACAGATATCTCTCTGAGAGAGTGGGACTGAGACACCAGTCAGTGTACAGATATCTCCCTGAGAGAAAGAGGGGGACTGAGACACCAGTCAGTGTACAGATATCTCCCTGAGAGAGAGGGGGAACTGAGAGACACTAGTCAGTGTACAGATATCTCCCTGAGAGAGGGGACTGAGAGACACCAGTCAGTGTACAGATATCTCCCTGAGAGAGAGAGACCACTGAGAGACACCAGTCAGTGTACAGATATCTCCCTGAGAGAGAGAGGGGGGACTGAGAGACACCAGTCAGTGTACAGATATCTCCCTGACAGAGAGGGGACTGAGAGACACCAGTCAGTGTACAGATGTCTCCCTGAGAGAGAGAGGGGACTGAGAGACACCAGTCAGTGTACAGATATCTCCCTGAGAGAGCGAGGGGACTGAGAGACACCAGTCAGTGTACAGATATCTCCCTGAGAGAGAGGGGACTGTGAGACACCAGTCAGTGTACAGATATCTCCCTGAGAGAGAGGGGACTGAGAGACACCAGTCAGTGTACAGATGTCTCCCTGAGAGAGAGAGGTGACTGAGAGACACCAGTCAGTGTACAGATATCTCCCTGAGAGAGGGGGGACTGTAAGACACCAGTCAGTGTACAGATATCTGCCTGAGAGAGAGGGGACTGAGAGACACCAGTCAGTGTACAGATATCTCCCTGAGAGAGAGGGGACTGAGAGACACCAGTCAGTGTGCAGATATCTCCCTGAGAGAGAGAGGGGACTGAGAGACACCAGTCAGTGTACAGATATCTCCCTGAGAGAGAGGGGACTGAGAGACACCAGTCAGTGTACAGATATCTCCCTGAGAGAGAGGGGACTGAGAGACACCAGTCAGTGTACAGATATCTCCCTGAGAGAGAGGGGACTGGGAGACACCGGTCAGAGTACAGATATCTCTCTGAGAGAGAGGGTACTGAGAGACACCAGTCAGTGTACAGATATCTCCCTGAGAGAGAGGGGACTAAGATACCAGTCAGTGTACAGATATCTCCCTGAGAGAGAGGGGACTGAGAGACACCAGTCAGTGTACAGATATCTCCCTGAGAGAGAGAGGACTGAGAGACACCAGTCAGTGTACAGATATCTCCCTGAGAGAGAGGATACTGAGAGATGCCAGTCAGTGTACAGATATCTCTCTGAGAGAGAGGGGACTGAGAAAACCAGTCAGTGTACAGATATCTCCCTGAGAGAGAGGGGACTGAGAGACACCAGTCAGTGTACAGATGTCTCCCTGAGAGAGAGAGGGGACTGAGAGACACCAGTCAGTGTACAGATATCTCCCTGAGAGAGAGGGGACTGTGAGACACCAGTCAGTGTACAGATATCTCCCTGAGAGAGGGGGGACTGAGAGACACCAGTCAGTGTACAGATATCTCCACGAGAGAGAGGGGACTGAGAGACACCAGTCAGTGTACAGATATCTCCCTGAGAGAGAGGGGACTGAGAGACACCAGTCAGTGTACAGACATCTCCCTGAGAGAGAGAGGGGACTGAGAGACACCAGTCAGTGTACAGATATCTCCCTGAGAGAGAGGATACTGAGAGATGCCAGTCAGTGTACAGATATCTCCCTGAGAGAGGGGGGACTGAGAGACACCAGTCAGTGTACAGATATCTCCCTGAGAGAGAGGGGACTGAGAGACACCAGTCAGTGTACAGATATCTCCCTGAGAGAGGGGGGACTGAGAGACACCAGTCAGTGTACAGATATTTCCCTGAGAGCGAGGGGACTGAGAGACACCAGTCAGTGTACAGATATCTCCCTGAGAGAGAGGGGACTGAGAGACACCAGTCAGTGTACAGATATCTCCCTGAGAGAGAGGGGACTGAGAGACACCAGTCAGTGTACAGATATCTCCCTGAGAGAGGGGGACTGAGAGACACCAGTCAGTGTACAGATATCTCCCTGAGAGAGAGGGGACTGAGAGACACCAGTCAGTGTACAGATATCTCCCTGAGAGAGAGGGGACTGAGAGACACCAGTCAGTGTACAGATATCTCCCTGAGAGAGAGGGGACTGAGAGACACCAGTCAGTGTACAGATATCTCCCTGAGAGAGAGGGGACTGAGAGACACCAGTCAGTGTACAGATATCTCCCTGAGAGAGAGGGGGACTGAGAGACACCAGTCAGTGTACAGATATCTCCCTGAGAGAGAGGGGACTGAGAGACACCAGTCAGTGTACAGATATCTCCCTGAGAGAGAGAGGGGACTGAGAGACACCAGTCAGTGTACAGATATCTCCCTGAGAGAGAGGGGACTGAGAGACACCAGTCAGTGTACAGATATCTCCCTGAGAGAGAGGGGACTGAGAGACACCAGTCAGTGTACAGATATCTCCCTGAGAGAGAGGGGGACTGAGAGACACCAGTCAGTGTACAGATATCTCCCTGAGAGAGAGGGGACTGAGAGACACCAGTCAGTGTACAGATATCACCCTGAGAGAGAGGGGACTGAGAGACACCAGTCAGCTGTACAGATATCTCCCTGAGAGAGAGGGGACTGAGAGACACCAGTCAGTGTACAGATATCTCCCTGAGAGAGAGGGGACTGAGAGACACCAGTCAGTGTACAGATATCCCCTGAGAGAGAGGGGACTGAGAGACACCAGTCAGTGTACAGATATCTCCCTGAGAGAGAGGGGACTGAGAGACACCAGTCAGTGTACAGATATCTCCCTGAGAGAGAGAGGGGACTGAGAGACACCAGTCAGTGTACAGATATCTCCCTGAGAGAGAGAGAGGGGACTGAGAGACACCAGTCAGTGTACAGATATCTCCCTGAGAGAGAGAGAGGACTGAGAGACACCAGTCAGTGTACAGATATCTCCCTGAGAGAGAGGGGAATGAGACATACCAGTCAGTGTACAGATATCTCCCTGAGAGAGAGGGGACTGAGAGACACCAGTCAGTGTACAGATATCTCCCTGAGAGAGAGGGGGGACTGGGAGACAGCAGTCAGTGTACAGATATCTCCCTGAGAGAGAGGGGACTGAGAGACACCAGTCAGTGTACAGATATCTCCCTGAGAGAGAGGGGACTGAGAGACACCAGTCAGTGTACAGATATCACCCTGAGAGAGAGGGGACTGAGAGACACCAGTCAGTGTACAGATATCTCCCTGAGAGAGAGGGGACTGAGACATACCAGTCAGTGTACAGATATCTCCCTGAGAGAGAGGGGACTGAGACACACCAGTCAGTGTACAGATATCTCCCTGAGAGAGAGGGTACTGAGAGACACCAGTCAGTGTACAGATATCTCCCTGAGAGAGAGGGTACTGAGAGACACCAGTCAGTGTACAGATATCTCCCTGAGAGAGAGGGGACTGAGAGACACCAGTCAGTGTACAGATATCTCCCTGAGAGAGAGGGGACTGAGAGACACCAGTCAGTGTACAGATATCTCCCTGAGAGAGGGGACTGAGAGACACCAGTCAGTGTACAGATATCTCCCTGAGAGAGAGGGGACTGAGACACACCAGTCAGTGTACAGATATCTCCCTGAGAGAGAGGGGGACTGAGAGACACCAGTCAGTGTACAGATATCTCCCTGAGAGAGAGAGGGACTGAGAGACACCAGTCAGTGTACAGATATCTCCCTGAGAGAGAGAGGGACTGAGAGACACCAGTCAGTGTACAGATATCTCCCTGAGAGAGAGGGGACTGAGAGACACCAGTCAGTGTACAGATATCTCCCTGAGGGAGGCTTGGTGAATTCCAACGGTTCCCAGCTCGTAGAGTGATGAAATTCCGCTTCATCTCAGTCTTAAAATGGCCGCCTCCTTAACCTGAGACCCTCTCGCCGTGCTCTTGATTTTCCAGCCAGGGCAAGCGGTATCAGCTCATTCCTCGTGTCGTCCCCTCTTTATGTATATACAACATATATCTGTATGTACGTTTCAATGCGTTGAGCTGAACGCCAATAGAGTGAAGGCCCGTTCTGCTCACCCCCTCCTCATCGGGCAAACCTGTCATCCCAGGACCCCTACCGTTAAACCTTCTTTGCACTCCCTCTGGGGCAATTACTGTAGCTTGGGGAGCCAAACGGCGGGCAGTGCTCCAGAAGCCATTCTGCCAACACCCTGTCTCACTGGGGATGATTTTGTCATTCTTTAAACTCCACCCCCCCCCCGGGTCTCAGTTGCAATGGTTAACGGGACCAACTGCCTTCCTAACCTCGCAGGACCCATGGGGACAACCCGCTTTCGTTCCCCACAGTACCCGTAGAATACTAGCTCACCCGCCGTTGGGCGGAGGCCCATCAGCTGGGGCTCGTAGCATCACCTCTTAAAAGCCGGCCCGGATTGGGACTGTCATGATCGGTCGCCCGGGGCAGCACGGTGGCGCAGTGGTTAGCATTGCTGCCTCACGGTCCCAGGTTCGATCCCGGCTCTGGGTCACTGTCCGTGTGGAGTTTGCACATTCTCCCCGTGTCTGCGTGGGTTTCGCCCCCACAACCCAGAGATGTGCAGGGTAGGTGGATTGGCCACACTAAATTGCCCCTTAATTGAATAAAATTAATTGGGTACTCTAAATTTTTTTTTAAAAAATGATCGTGTTGTGACCTGTATGTCGTGTGCCCCGTTGCCTTTAGCCTGAAAATAAATTGCCGTTTGGATTGACCTTGTCAGTCCTCCTGAGCTGCTGTGACTATGAGGCGACGTTTCGTGATTTGAGTACACGGAACCCCTGGCACACACCTCCCCCTCTTTGAAATTCACCTCTCACAACTTCTCGGCCGTTCCTGAACTTGCTGCTTGTTCCATTCTTGCTTACAGCCTTCAAGTTGCTGGAGAGTTCGAGCCAGCAGTGGCTGCAGGGCCTGGTCTACTTCATTGGCAACCTGCTAGGCTTGGCCCTGGCCGTCTACAAATGCCAGTCGATGGGGCTGCTGCCCACGCACGCCTCTGACTGGCTGGCATTCATCGAGCCGCCCCAGGTGAGACTTTGCGCTCGGTTCGCGGGGGGGGGGGGGAGCTGGGAAAATAGTGGGGAGCTGGGAAAATAGGAAGAGGAGGGAGACCGTTCACCGCTCCCAGGAGATTGAGTAGATCGGGCCTTTTGCATTCTGGAGTTTCGATGAGTGAGAGGTGATCCAATTGAAAGGTGTGAAATTCCGAAGGAGCTCCACGCGGAGAGGCTAATTCTCAGAGAGTTGAGGACACCGGGGGGGGGGGGTCCACAGTCTCAGGATACTGGGCAGCCATTCCAAACAGACATTTTTTTTCCTAAATTTCGAGTATCCAATTCATTTTTTCCAATTAAGAGGCAATTTAGTGTGGCCAATCCACCTAACCGGCATATCTTTGGGTTGTGGGGACGAAACCCACCCAAACACGGGGAGAATGTGCAAACTCCACACGGACAGTGACCCAGAGCTGGGATCGAACCTGGGACCTCGGCGCCGTGAGGCAGCAGGGCCAACCCACTGTTCCAAACTGAGATGAGGGGGAATTTCTTCACCCAGAGCGTTTGTGAATCTTTGGAATTCTCTGTCCCCGGCCTGCATGCTCCGTCATTGCGTGTGTTCAAAGCTGAAGTGGATATCTTTGGGAATGGAGGGATAGGGAAAGAGTGCGTTTGAGGCGGGGGGGGGGGGGGGGGGGGGGTGGAGTTGAGGCCGATGATCAGCCGTGATCTTGTTGAATCGCGGAGCAGGCTCGACGGGAGATATTCCCACTCCTATTCCTGACCTCCTCCTTCTCCTTTCACACAGAGAGTGGAGTACACGGGCGGGGGGCTGGTCCTGTGATGCCCCCACTTCCCTCCCATCGCCGAGAGAGACTCCCTCCGCCTGAGGATGATCAACACCGGACTGAACCTGCTGCCATCTTATTCACCTTGGAACTGGCTCACTCTGGTTAACCTTTTCTGTCGCTGCCCCCCCCCCCCCCCCCTCCCCACACACACACACACACACACACACACACACACAGACAGACAGACACCTGGTCCCCGTACCCATGACCCCTGTCAGAAGGAGTGAAGACGCCGGCAGCAGGGACTGTGTATTTTGGGAGCGTGGTATTTGTTTGTTAATTCCTCATCTCTATCCCCTCACACTTTGTCGAAGGAGGGAGCCTTTGGGGCTGACAGTGGGGCAGCAGGCGCCTGAATCAGTCATTCCCAGCTGACCCCGGTAGCTTCCCCCCCCCCCCCCCCCCCCCCCCCCCGGAACTCCCACCCATGCCCACAGGTTTGTTCCCCGAGGCTCGAATCGCACAGCTGAGGCTACCGTGCCTGCCGGCAGTGCTGAGGGAGCGCCACTGCATTGCACTCATTCAATTGAGACGTCAAACCAAGGACTGTCTTCCCTCCCATTGCCCCCCCCCCCCCCCTCCTCCGGCCACTTATTGGGTAGGTGTGAAATGTCCGACTTCTCCTCTGACACTAAAATTAGGCTCTTACTGTTCGTTGAACAATACCTCGTGGGAGCTCGGTGTGTGCTTCGTGGCCCCTGCCTCTTCCCACAGAAGGGCTGGGGCTGGGCTGTGCTCCGGGTGTTAATGGTCCACAGAGGGAACTCCAGCCAGTGCTGCCTTTGAGGTTGGAGCAACGCGGCAGCCTTTTGTTCCTGTCGGGCGGCGTCGCTGCCGTTCATGAACAAAAACCAGGCGGCCAGTTTGCGCGAGGTCCCACGTCAAACAGCCGGCTACCCGCCAGACCCTACGTGGGATGGTTTCAGGTGCTGAATATCGGTGTTACGTCTCTCAGTCGTGACAGCTGGAGGCACGTATTGACAATTTTGTGTGTGTGTGTGTGTGTGTGTGTCGGTACGTGTGTGTGAGTTTGTATGTTTGAGCAGCTGCCCCTTCCCAGGTTAGTCATTGTGGGCGCTGTACCTGAATGTATTCCTAGCTGGTACTCGGAGCTGTCATTGAAACCCCCGCCCCCCCCCGCACTCCCTCCTGTTAGCCTCCTCTGGTGTGGCTGCAGCGATGCCAGTATTTTATGTCAGCTCTCAATCACCTGCTTTTTATTTAATGATTGCGTTTGAATTGTTTCTCTCGTATGTGTGTGTGGGGGGGGGGGGGGGGGGGGGGGGGTCCCCGAATGGTCTGGGGGACACCCCCTCCCCACTCCTGCAGATTGCGCCTGCTGCTGAAGTGGGCGGTAAGGGACTGGACGCCAACCAGCGGTCTCGGGACGGGGGAAAGAAATATTCGGTAAAGCTCTCGGCGAGAGTTTGATTTTGCTGTAATGTGCCATGTTTTATTCCAATGGTCCCGTGGCTGTGGAAATAAAGTGTTTCGGCGAAGTGGGGCCTGCGTGAAATGGCAGCAGGCGAAAACCGACTCCGCCAGCTCAGAAAGTTCTCCAACTCAGTTTTTGCTTTTGCCTTTAAACTCTGCAACAGCCTCGCCTCTTCACTCCTGCAAGATACAAGCCTCGGCAACCAACACTGGTGGTTAATGCCAGCTGGTGGGGTACTCCCAGTGCCACGTGCTTTTTAAAAAAATTGTTCAGGTGGATGGGGGCGGGGGGGGGGGGGCATGTGGGCATTGCTGGCTAGACCAGCGCCCATCTCTAATTGCCCTTGAACTTGCTCGGCCATTTCAACCACATTGCTGTGGGGTCTGCAGTCACATGTTGGCCAGACCAGGTAAGGGTGGCAAGATGTCCTTCCCTCAAGGACGTGAGTGAACCAGATGGGTTTTGAATGATAGTCGACACTAGCTTTCACGGTCACCATAGAATCCCTACAGTGCAGAGGGAGGCCATTCGGCCCATTGCGTCTGCACCGACCCTCCGAAAGGGCACCCCACCCAGGCCCACTCCCCATCCTCATAACACCACAACCTCCACATCTTTGGACACTCAAGGATAAATGCGGCCGGGGCCCATCCACCTAACCTGCACGTCTTTGGACTGGGGGAGGAAACCGGAGCACCCGGAGGAAACCCACGCACCATTAATTCCAGATTTTTACCGAATCCATTGTGCCAGGATTGAAACCCAGGTTCCCAGAGCGTTATCCCGGGCCACTGGATGACTAGCTCAGTGACGGTAACACTACCGCCACCGCCGGTGAGTATGGGAATAGGCGGATTAAAGCAGATCAATGCATGGCTGAAGAGATGGTGCAGGAGGGAGGCCTTTAGTTTACTGGGTCTGTTCAATCCAATTTCTGGGGAAGGTGAGACCAGTCGGACGGGTTGCACCTCAACCGAAACGGGACCAACATTCATGCAGGGAGGTTTGTTCGTGCTCTTGGCAGAGTTTAAACAAATTTGGCAGGGTGTTGGTTGCGGATGGAAGTAGAGTAGCGGGGTGATAGACTGCCAAATATAGAACAAAAAACAAGTCAGTCTGGAAGGCAGAGCGAAGAACATACAGTGCAGAAGGAGGCCACTCGGCCCATCAAGTCTGCACCACCCCACTTAAGCCCTCACTTCCACCCTATCCCCGTAACCCAATAACCCCTCCTAACGTTTTTGGTCACTAAGGGCAATTTATCATGGCCAATCCACCTGACCTGCACATCTTTGGACTGTGGGAGGAAACCGGAGCATCCTGAGGAAACACACGGGAGAACGTGCAGACTCCACACAGACAGTGACCCAGTGGGGAATCGAACCTGGGACCCTGGTGCTGTGAAGTTACTGTGTTGTGCTTGTGCTACCGTGCTGCCTATAAAGATCGGCATGTTAAAGCATAAGGAAATGTGGCAGGGCTGGAGGGCATTTTTCTTCTTGCAAGTTGTTATTGAAAACATGAAAAGATGTGTCATTTGAAACATGGAAGTCTGGCAATATCTGGTCTGAGAGAAACCTGAGAGGATACAGGGAAAGATCCCACGAAGGGTTAACAGCAGCTGCAAAGCAGGATTATAAAATGCAGATTCTTTCTCCCAAGCAGGCTTAGCAAACACACAGGATTCTTGTATTAAGCTAAAAACAATGGTTCACACCTTCATTGAAAGTAACTATCTTCGTAAGCATCTGGAAAAGCATGGATGAAGGTTTCAGTTGAATTAGGTCACGAATGTTTAAAACAGGCAGGTCTTTCAAGTTATAACCAAGTGAATTTTTAGCATACAGCTAAAACGATGTTTCACACCTTCATTGAAATTTACTCTTAGTAAACAGCTGGAAAGGAAAGGATTAGGTTCAGTTAAATTTGGTGATAATTCTAGGTGTGAAATTTTGCTAATATCTGGTAAATTAAAGAAAATTGGAGACAACCAGTCTACGAGAAATATAATTTTGAGTCAAAGTTATGAGCTGGGGACACAATTGGAAAATAAAACTATAGAAATGACAGGAATTAAAAGTAACAACTCTTGAAACCGAAGCATTTTTGAATATCACAAAGGAACTTTGATCAGATCTGAGGGCTGAGGCCATGCCCAAAATGAATACTTAGTTGTATTAGAATGTTTAGATCAAAGATACTTTTTTCAATCAAAGTGCAATAATAATTAACTTAATAACTGTTAGAAAGAGAATGTAAACCCAGAGACCAGAGCAGGAACTAGCAGAACCAGAACTCAGGGAGAAGGAACAAGAGAAGCAAGCTTAGTCAGCTTGGTCATGGGAAAGACAAGACACAGCAACCGAGCTAACCAGCGAATACATCTAAAGAAGACCATATTTTAAAGAAGATTGATTGTCAAGGTGGGCCTGAAGGTCCCTTCAACCATCCAGAAGCAAGATCTTTTTACCTTCCTGTAAAGACAGTAATTGCAGCTTTTAAAAGAAAAAAATATAATAATAAAATAACTTAATTTAACCTAAAACAATGGTTTATTCCTAAAGTCTACTTTACTTAGCAATGCAGGACCCAGGATTGATGCTACTAAGTGGTAAGTAGATAAAATCTTCGGTGAAGGTATGGGTTATACCGGGGGATAACTTGAAAATATAGTTTGACCTGAATAGCAGCCACCGAGAGCTTGCATCGGAGTCAGGGAGTGAGAATCCCTGTTCACCATTTAGAATGTCGGCCCTTTTTTGGTATAGGGGGAATTCTAAGAATAGTGGTGAGTTTTCAACAGCAGAGTCTTACAGGTTAGGCAGATGAGTTGAGGATGTTGATTAACACGTGGGAGTGGGATATTATTGTCATCATAGAGACATGGTTGAGGAGGGGCAGGACTGACAGCTCAATGTTCCTGGGTATAGAATCTTCAGAGACACGGGTGTAAAAGAGGAGGTGATGTCGTGTTATTGATTAAAAAGTCTACTGCAGTAAGGAGGATATGATATCTTAGCAGGCTCCTCATTCAAGGCCATTTGGTTTAAAATCAAAAAGGTCCCCAAGACCCCAGAAATAAGCCCCCAGTCGCTCCGGCCGAGGTCACAAACGGGAACAACCACGGGCCACCATCGCCAAGCTCCATTGGTTCCAAGATAAAGGAACAGATCCTGAACCGGGAAAAACACACATGGTCTTGCCGGTGGGAAGGGCACACGATCCGCGTGTATTGGGGGCAGATCTGCCAAACACCGGGCCTCTCAGAATGGGGAGGGTGAGACCTCTGTTCTGATAGCAGGTTACATACCCATTAGTTGGCTCGAGATATTCGCAGACTGAATTTAACGCAGCCAAGACAGCCCTATACATAAGTAAGCCGGGGGTCATTTTCCAGGGAAAGGAACATTATTTTAACTGCGTCGGGCAAGGCGGACAAGTTTGTGTGCAAACATGGACTGGGGAAGCAACAGTGAGAACGGACTCGAATGAAACAATTGCGCAGTATAACGCCGCCTCACTTTCAAACGAATGTAAGTCCCTCGAAGGAGGAGCAGAAGGGTGCAAAAAATAAATGGGAGAGAGGGTATGTGAGGGGAGGCAGAGATCGCTCACGCCTGGGGGGGGGGGGGGGGGGGGGTCACCATACTAGTGAGCAGGGAAGTATGGGGAGGAGCTGCGGCACAGCAAGGAAGGAAGTGCCTGGAAAAAGGAGGGTTAAACTAGACGGATGGGATGGTGGGGGGAAACCACAAGGGCATGGGGAGGGGGACAAGTGGGCAGATTGGGGGGGGGGGGGAGGGAAGAAGGGCAGAAGGCTGGTTACCACATGATGACAACAAGGGCATCAAAAACAGCCATCTGTGATGGTCCCCAAACAAAGGGGCATATCCACAAGATTAGTATGGCTGACCTTGCCGGGGGGGGGGAGGGGGGCAGAAACCCCCCCATCAGGATTGTCACCTGGAACGTCAGGGGGCTCAACGGCCCAGTGAAAAGATCCAGAGTCTTTGTTCACCTAAAAAACCTGAGGGCTACTTCCAGGGACACGCCTGAGGTAAAAGGACCAACTGCGAGTGGGAAAAAGCTGAGTAGGACAAACATACCAACCGTGCCACGGGATGAGGATGGCATTCACGGCAACAAAAGCAGTTAAGGACCCATGGAAATGGTACCTCATGACTAGCAGTGTCCTGGAAGGGGCACCAGTGGTGCTTGTAAATATATATATCCCTAACTGGGACGGCGTTGACTTTATAACGAAAACCATGGCAGAAACCCCCAACATTATCTGGGGCTGATTTAGCACAGGCTAAAGAGCTGGGGCACGATTCTCCGCTCCCCACAACGGGTCGGAGAATAGCGGGAGGGCCTTCCCGAAATTTTTCCCGACCTCCCGCTATTCTCCCCCCCCCACGGCCGCCCCACGACACAAATCGCAATCGCTGCTCGCCGTTTTTTTACAGCGGTCAGCGATTCTTCCCTATCCGATGGGCCGAGTTCCCAGGCCTTTCCGGCCGTTTTCACGAATTTAAACACACCTGCTCTCACCATTCGTCAAAACGGTCGCAAAGTGCCGTTCTGCACAACCATGGCACCAATTGCAACGGCTGCACCACGGCCGTGCCAAGGGTGGCATGGCCCCGCGATCGGTGGGCACCGATCGCAGGCAGCGGGTCCGATACCTGCGCACTCTTTGTCCCTCCGCCGCCCCGCAGGATCAGTCCGCGGGGCGGCTGAGGGGCATGACGGACCGCGCATGCGCGGGTTTGACGCATATGAGCGATGACGTCATGCGCAGGTTGGACCCGTCCAATCCGGGCATGCGCGGCTGACGTCATCGTGCGCGTCAGCCGCCGTGAGTCTTGGCGGCCGGGCTTAGCTAACGTTCGCTAAGTCCGCGATGCCGTTCTTCACTGGGCCGCGATGCTAGCCCCGACCGGGGGGGTGAATCGGGTCCCGGGAGGGGCCGCGGAGGCTGCCGTGAAACATGGCCGGTTTCACGGCAGCCTTTACGACTCTCCGCATTTGCAGAGAATCGCGCCCCTGGTTTTTAAAGCAGACCAAGGCAGGCCAGCAGCACGGTTCAATGGTAGAACCCTCCAGAGTATTGACAATCAGTGAGATCTAGGTGTACAGGTCCACTGGTCACTGAAAGGGGTATCACAGGTGGAGAAGGTAGTCAAGAAGGCATACGACATGCTTGCCTTCATTGGCCGAGGCATTGAGTATAAGAATTGGCAAGTCATGTTGCAGCATGTGGCCTTTGTTAGGCCACACTTGGAGTCTAGTGTTCAATTCTGGTTGCCACGCTACCAGAAGGATGTGGAGGCTTTAGAGAGGGTGCAGAAGAGATTTACCAGGATGTTGCCTGGTATGGAGGGCATTAGCTATGAGGAGCGGTTGAATAAACTCGGTTTGTTCTCACTGGAACGATGGAGGTTGAGGGGCGACCTGATAGAGGTCAACAAAATTATGAGGGGCATAGACAGAGTGGATAGTCAGAGGCTTTTTCCCCAGGGTAGAGGGGTCAATTACTAGGGGGCATAGGTTTAAGGTACGAGGGACAAGGTTTAGTGGAGATATACGAGGCAAGTTTTTTTTACACAGAGGGTAGTGGGTGCCTGGAACTCGCTGCCGGAAGTAGTGGTGGAATCAGGGACGATAGTGACGTTTAAGGGGCATCCTGACAAATACATGAATAGGATGGGAATAGAGGGATACGGACCCAGGAAGTGTGGAAGATTTTAGTTTAGACGGGCAGCATGGTCGGCACAGACGTGGAGGGCCGAACGGCCTGTTCCTGTGCTGTACTTTTCTTTGTTCTTTGCTCATTTGAAGCCTACTTGTGACAATAAGCGATTTTCATTTTCATTTCATTTTTCATTGGCTCCAACCGACTCCCGACTCATTATGAGGGGAGAATTTAACTGCGTACAGGACCCACAGACAGACAGATCCAGCCCCAAAACAAGGAGACAGTTAAACATGGCGGAGAGAGCCGGACGCCTTCATGGAGCAGGTGGGGCCAGTGGACCCATGGAGGGTCACGCATCCAAGGAAGAAGGAGATCTCCTTCCAGGTCCACAGAGTCTACACTGAGATCCGCTTATTTCGTAGTGGGAAAATTGGTGCATCCCGGAGTGGAATCCTCCGCAATAGTAATCTCCGACCACGCTCCACATTACGTGGATGTGAGATTGGAGACGGGCTGGGCCCAGCGCCCGCTATGGAGGCTGGACACAACCTTCCTCGCCGACGAGGAGTCTGTGAGCGAATATCAATGGGTGCGTAACTTGCAATCAGAATGGAGGTCTCACCCTCCCCATTCTGGGAGGCACTGACGGCAATGATAAGGGGGGAGATTATTGTCTACAGGGCGCTCAAAGATAGGAAGGAGAGGGCAGCTGGGGAACAGCTAATCGACTCCATACTTGAGGTGGATCGCTGGTACGCCACAGCCCCGACTGTGGAACGACTGGAGAGGAAAAAGCTGCAAATGGACTTTGCCCTGCTCCCCACCAGGAAAGCAGTGCCTTTTATGAACATGGAGACAAGGCTAACCGCTGCTGGCTCACCGGCTGAGGATGCAGGCAGCAGTGAGTGAAATAGCTCAGGTGAAGGATAGTGTTATGGGCCAGGGTTTAGAGAGCCCCAAAGTGTATCATGGAGTTCACCTGACCCACAACTTTTACTAGATTGTGGTATGGGGAGCACACGGCCCACTCTACAGGTGTGGTACAGCAGAAATGGAAAAGTATTTTTTTAAAGCAAAAGTATGTTTATTCTATGAACTCAAGTTAACCTTTTTAAAACATACAGTAAACTCTTAGCAACCATTAATTCAAATACAATCCCCAAAGAATACAACACTAAGTAACCCTTAAGTGGTCCTTTTAACATCCAGAAGACTTAAGAAACACCTGTTAACAGAAGCACATCAGGTTTACATTCACTACTGCAAACGTTTATAATTCTGAATTCACCAAATCATCAGGAGATAGTCTTTTGATGGCAGAGAGATCAACAGTACACCAGCTCTGTCTGGCTTCAGCTCCAACACTGAAAATGAAACTAAAACACACCCTGCAGCCTGCTCAAAAACGAAAGTAAAAAGCTGACAGACAGCCCAGCTCCACCCACTCTCTGACAGCACTGCAGTAGTAAACACCCATTTCTTAAAGGTACTCTCACTACAGATATTTATATACACACCCATTTATAAACACCCATTTCTTAAAGGTACTCTCACGACAGATATTTATATACACACCCATTTATAAACACCCATTTCTTAAAGGTACTCTCACATGACAATAGGAATGCCAAACTAGTCGCAGTGCCAGGAGAGATTAACCTACCAGGAGCTGGACACCTCCGGGCCCTGGAAGACGACTCGTAGATGAAGCAGTTCCTCGACGGAATGAACTTGCCGGTTGTGAGGGAGGCCAGGAGATGGGGCCTGGAAGCACTATTAGAACTGGGGGAAGCAGCGGGGAGCATTAACTCCATGCAGGCGAAGAAGTCCCCGGGCAGATGGATACAATTTACGTCAGCACTGGCCCCGTTGATGTTCGTCGACTCACTCTTTTTTATATGTATTTTATTACAAACATGTATCAAAACAGTTTACAGCAAATAAACACCCTGGGAAACATACTTCACAGCAATCAACTATGCAGTTTATACAACTTTTCCCCTTTTTTCACTACCCCGCAAAAACAGCTCCTCAAACACGATCACAAACAACTTCCACCTTTTCTCAACCCCCTTTGCAGAGCCCCTTAACTCATACTTTATCTTCTTCAACCGCAGGAAGTCTTACAGGTCACCCAACCAAAACACTACCCCCGGTGGCGTTGCCGACCGCCAGTCCAGCAAAATTCGTAGCCGGGCAATCAGAGAGGCGAAGGCCACGACATCGGACTTCCTCCTCTCCATGAGCTCCGGCTTCTCTGAAACCCCAAATATCGCCACCAAAGGGTCTGGGTCCACTCCCTCCTCCACTACCCTGGCTAAGACCACGAACACTCCCACCCAGAATCTTCCCAATTTTTGACATCCCAGAACATGTGCGCGTAATTTGCTGGCCCCCGCCCACACTTCTCACACTCATCTGCCACCTCCTGAACGAACCCACTCATTCTCGCCCGAGTCATATGCACCCTATGTACCAATGTGTATCAAGCTCATTCTTACGCAAGAGGAGGTCCCGTCTACCCTACGTAGTGCCTCACTGCATACTCCCCAATTGATCTCCCCTCCCAACTTCCCTTCCCATTTTTCCTTGATCTTCACCACCCACTCGCCTCCCTGTTCCCCCAGCCACTTGCATATGTCCCCAATTCTTCCCCCCTTCCACATCAGGAAACAGCAGTCGCTCCAGCAGGGTGTATCCCGGCAACTGAGGGAACCCCTTCCAGACCTTTTGCGCAAAGTCCCTAACCTGCAGATACCTGAACTCATTCCCCCTCAGCAGCTCTACCCTCTCCCTTAGCTCCTCCAGACTGGCGAACCCTTCCTCCAAATACAGATCCCTCACCTTGACCAGCCCCACTTCCCTCCATCTCCTGGATACAGTATCCCCCCCCCCCCCCCCCCCCACCCGGCTCAAACCCATGATTCTCGCACAGCGGCGTTAACACCGACATCCCTTCCACCCTAAAATGCCTCCTCAACTGATTCCAAATCTTCACCGTGGTCTGCACCTCCGGGCTCCCTGAATACCTACTCGGAGCCATTGACAACCCTGCCATCACCATAGCCCTCAAATTAGACCCCTGACAAGGTTCCTCCTCATCCTAACCCACTCTCCCCCTTCTCCTTCCCACCACCACCGCACCTTGTCCACATTCACTGCCCAGTAATAATGAAGCAGGTTGTGTAATATCAACCCCCCCCCCCACCCTCCCCAGCTGCCTCTGTAGCAGGGTCCTTCCCACCCCCAGCACCTTCCCCACCCATACAAAGTCAGAAATGATCGGGTCCAATTTCCGGAAAAAAGCCCCTTGGTATAAAGATCGGGAGAGCCTGAAAAATAAACAAGAACCTCGACAGAATATGCATTTTTACCACTTGGACCCTCCCCGCCAACGTTAACTGCAGTGTCTCCCGCCTCCTAAGATCCTCCCTGGCCTCTAACACCAGCTTTGTTAAGTTCCCACTTATGGAGCCCCGTCCTTTCTCTCGCTACCTGAATCTCCAAATACCTGAACCTATCTCTCGCCATCTTAATTGGCATCCCCACTAAATTCCCGCTGTCCCAACTCATTTAGGGGGAAAACCTCGCTTTTCCCTAAATTCAATTTATACCCTGAGAACCCTCCAAACCTCCCCACCAGGCCCATAATCCTTCCCACACTCGCCAGCGGATCCGAAACATACAGCAATAGGTCATCGGCATCGAACAACACCCGATGCTCCCTCTGTCCACTCATAATCCCCCACCACTCCACCGACCCCCTAAGAGCCATTGCCAATGGCTCTACGGTCAGCACAAACAACAACAGCAACAGAGGACACCCCTGCTCGTACCCCTGTGTAAATTAAAGCTTCGCGAACTCATATCATTCGTCCTCACCCTCACCCTTGGAGCCACATACAGCAACCGCACCCACGCCACAAATCTTGGCCCAAACACAAACCTTCCCAAAACCCCGAACAAGTACCGCCATTCCACCCAGTCAAATGCCTTCTCTGCGGCCGTGGACAGCACTACCAGACGGATTCATAACTACATTCAGCAGACATCTTATATATATATATTTTTAAAATTACAATACCCAATTATTGTTTCCAATTAAGAGGCAATTTAGCGTGGCGAATTCTCCTACCCTGCACATCTTTGGGTTGTGGGGGCGAAACCCACGCAGACGCGGGGAGAATGTGCAAACTCCACACGGACAGTGACCCAGGGCTGGGATTCGAACCCAGGTCCTCAGCGCCGTAGGCAGCAGTGCTAACCACTGTGCCACCGTGCTGCCCCTGCAGACGTCTTATGTTAGTCACAAACCGCCTGCCCTTCACAAAGTGAGATACCCTCAATTACGACACAGGAGAGAAGATAGGTAATTCAAAGGCTTTAATCATCTGAGAACTGAACAGCAGCCGAGAAGTGTGCTCACCACATGCTGCCTGAGTGAGCCTCATCTTATATACCGTTTCCTGGGGCGGAGCCAGAGGCGGAGTCTCCCAGGGTTCCAAGTCCGGTCTTAAAGGGCCAATGCATTAAAGGTAAGGTACCGTTACAGCAGCTACTGATACCATTCATCACACAAAGCCTGTTTGATCCTCTGCAACCACCCCCGGGACACACTCCTCCATCCTCCCCACCAGCAACGTAGCCAATACTTTCACATCCATGTTCAATAGTGATATGGATCTATACAACCCACAGTCCACAGGGTCCTTCCCCTTTTTTCGGGATTAGTGTGATCACTGCCTGCATCATCGTCTCCGGCCGCTCCCCCTTCTCCAGTGCTTCATTAAACGCCCCCAACAGATGTGGTGCCAGGTCCGCCGCAAATTCCTTATAAAATTCCTCCAGGTGCCCATCGGCCCAGGGGCCTTCCCCGACTTCATACCCCTGATACTATCCAGCACCTCCCTCACCCCCAGGGGCTCCTCCAACGCCTGCCTCTTTGCTTCCTCCACCAGGGGAAACTCCAGCTCGTCCAGACACCGCCCCATGTCCCCCTCCTCTCCTGCCATGTCCGCCTCGTATAGTCCCTGGTAATACCCTCTGAACACCTCATTTGTGGTTTGTCGGGGCTCCTCGCTCAGCGCTCACACATCCTCCACCCCCTCAAAGAGTTGGCTCATCCTCGCCCTCGTGAGGTGGGCCCGATATACCACCTTCAACTGTATCAGCCCAACCTCGCGCATTAGGTTGACCCTCCAGAGCACCTCCCACCACAGCCCTTCCTCCATAACCTCCCTGAACTCTTCCTCCCCCTTCGCTTTACTCCCCTCCAATGACACCTTGTCCTCCCCCAGATTCTTCAAATAGATTGCCGACACCACCCCCGTCTCCATCCTCCCCCCCCCCCCCCTTCCTCACCATCAATACTTCCTCCAGCAATGCGGAGGTCGGCATTATTGGGAAGCTCTGAATCTCTTTCCTGGGGAAACCTCGGACCTGCAGATAATACCCCCTCTGCCCAAGGCCAGATTTCTCACCCAACTCCTCCAGCCTCGCAAAACGGCCCTCCCCAGAAACAAATCCTTTCATAGGGCAGCACGGTGGCCTAGTGGTTAGCACAACCGCCTCACGGCGCTGAGGTCCCAGGTTCGATCCCGGCTCTGGGTCACTGTCCGTGTGGAGTTTGCACATTCTCCCCGTGTCTGCGTGGGTTTCGCACCCACAACCCAAAAATGTGCAGAGTAGGTGGATTGGCCACGCTAAATTGCCCCCTTAATTGGAAAAAATAATTGGCTAATCTAAATTTATAAAAAAAAAACAAATCCTTTCATACCACAACTCCCCTCTCTTCCCATCTCTGAAATCTCCCATCCCACTTCCCTGGCTCAAACCAATGGTTCCCCCGAATCGTCAGCTCCCTTGACCCCGCCCCCCCCCCCCCCCCCCCCCAGCCCAAAGCGCCGCCTCCACTGCCTCCAGATCTTCAAAGTCACCACCACCCCCCGGACTCCACGAATATTTCCCTGGGGGCCATCGGGAGCGGCGCTGTTGCCAAATCCCTCAGCCCCGACCCCCTACACAGACTCTCCTCCATTGTAACCCACTGGGAGTGGCCCCCTCTAACCGAACTCCTCACCTTTTCAGCATTCGCCGCCCAGTAATAACATAATAGATTCAGGAGACCCAACCCCCCCCCCCCCCCCCCCCCCCCACCACCCCCGACTGCTGTCTTTGCTGCAGAAGCATCTTCCTAATCTTAGCCACCCCCCCCCCCCCCCCCCCCAACCAAATAAACGAGGTCATCACCTTCTCCACCTCCTTAAAAAACGCCTTTGGTAAAAAGATCGGCAGGCACTGAAATATAAACCGTACCCACTCCATGTGGTGAATGTAATTCACACTGTATTGTATGGTATTGTGTCCTTGTGGGCTCTGTCTGTGAGCCGTCGTGCGGCTCTGCCCATAGGGGGAGATGAGGAGCTTGTACAGGGCTCCACCCTCGGCTCCGCCCATGGCCCTTCCCACTACCGGAAGTATAAAGCCGTGTGAGCCTGCCCTCAGTTCTTCTGGTCGCAGGCAGGCTCAGTTGTAAGACTAATAAAACCACAGTTTACTTCCAATCGTGTTCCGAGTGAATTGATGGTCACATCACTCCACAAATCACGGCCCAATCCCAAACCGCTCTAACACCGGCCATCAAACACCCCCACTCTACCCGATCAAATGCTTTTTCTGCGTCCAGCAGAACCACCACCTCTGTCTCCCTCCCTTCCGCCGGTGCCATAACCACATGCTATACCCTCTGTCTCCCTCCCCTCCGCCCGTGCCATAACCACATGCTATACCCTCTGTCTCCCTCCCCTCCGCCGGTGCCATAACCACGTGCTATACCCTCTGTCTCCCTCCCCTCCGCCCGTGCCATAACCACATGCTATACCCTCTGTCTCCCTCCCCTCCGCCGGTGCCATAACCACGTGCTATACCCTCTGTCTCCCTCCCCTCCACCCGTGCCATAACCACGTGCTATACCCTCTGTCTCCCTCCCCTCCACCCGTGCCATAACTACATGCTATACCCTCTGTCTCCCTCCCCTCCGCCCGTGCCATAACCACATGCTATACCCTCTGTCTCCCTCCCCTCCGCCCGTGCCATAACCACGTGCTATACCCTCTGTCTCCCTCCCCAACGCCCGTGCCATAACCACATGCTATACCCTCTGTCTCCCTCCCCTCCGCCCTTGCCATAACCACATGCTATACCCTCTGTCTCCCTCCCCTCCGCCCGTGCCATAACCACATGCTATACCCTCTGTCTCCCTCCCCTCCGCCGGTGCCATAACCACATGCTATACCCTCTGTCTCCCTCCCCTCCGCCCGTGCCATAACCACATGCTATACCCTCTGTCTCCCTCCCCTCCGCCCGTGCCATAACCACATGCTATACCCTCTGTCTCCCTCCCCTCCGCCGGTGCCATAACCACATGCTATACCCTCTGTCTCCCTCCCCTCGGCCCGTGCCATAACCACATGCTATACCCTCCTAATATCCAACAGGAGCTGCCTCTCTTTCACAAACCCCGTCTGATCTTCACCTATCACCTTCGGGAGGCCCTCCTCCAACCGAACCGCCAACACCTTCGCCAATATCTTTGCATCCACATTCAATCGCGATATAGGCCTGTACGACCCACACTCTGTCGGATCCATATCCTTCTTTTTTATTACTTTATCAGAGTTAAAAAGCCACAGCTCAGAGTGTGGACAGTGGCAAACCCCTAATCCAGTCCCTGCCTACTCCAAAAACCAATTCAAATTGAATCCAATTCATTCCTTGTCCTTCTTTAGCAACAGGGAGCTTGATGCCTGCCCCAACCTCTGTGGCAGCACCCGCTTCCCTATCGCCTCCTCAAACACCCCCACCATCAGCGGCGCCAACTTATCCCTAAATATCTTATGGTACTCCACCGGGAACTCATCCGGCCCTGCTACCTTCCCCGACTGCATCCTCCCAATTGCCTCCTGAATCATCTGCTCCCCTATCGCCCCCTCCAATGTGGCCCTATCCTCCTTCCCCAACCTCGGGTATTCCAAACCATCCATGAATTCCTGCATCTTCCGATCCTCCCCCGGTGGTTCCGACCTATACAATCTCTCGTAAAACCAATTAACTTGGTCCATGGCCACCACCAACTTCCCTTCCCTATCCCACGCCTGAAACATTTCCCTGCCACTGCCTCCCTCCAAAGTTGACCTGCCTGCATGCGTCCCGCCTTCTCTCATACTTGTAGACTGCTCCCCTCGCCTGCCTCAATTGATGCACTGATGTATCAATTGGACACAAGTCGAGATGAAGATCCAAACATTAGGCTTTAATCGACTAGTTGTGTGCCCGGCAGTCGACTTCCAGAGAAAGGCCGACTGCTGGGTCCTACGGGTTCTTATACCCCGCCTCATAGGCGGGACTACTTGCCTCCCGACCAATTGGTGAGCAGTCACATGACTAGTCTCAACCAACCAGCCGAGAGGCACATGACCGGCCTGAGCCAATGGGCAGCGAGTGTTCTGCACCAATGGCAGATAGGTACGGTAAACCTCCTAGTCATATCACCACATGCACCGCCTTCCTTGTGGACACCGATCAAAACTCATCTGGAACTCCTTCTTTTCCAACAGTGTTGGATCCACACCCTCTGCATACCTCTTGTGTACCTCCAACATCTCATCTATCAGCCTTTGCCGCTCCACCCTCTCCTCCTTATCACCTTCGCCTTAAACAATATCACCTACCCCCTCGCCATCGCCTTCAGAGCCTCCCAAACCACTGCCTGCAAAACCTCCCCCACCCAATTAAACTCCACATATTCCTCAATTACCGTCCCAATGAACTGTACAGTCATAAACAACTATGAAACAGAACACCCGGAGGCCTTGTTCATTGTGGCCGGAGACTTCAACAAAGCCAACCTCAAGAGTGTACTGCCAAAATTCCACCAGCACATCTCCTGTCCCACCAGGGGCGACAACACTCTTGACCACTGCTACTCAAAAATCAAGGGCGCCTACCGTCCCATCCCCCGACCGCACTTTGGGAAATCAGACCACAAGACGGTGCTCCTTCTCCCGGCTTACAAGCAGAAACTCAAGCGGGAGAATCCAGCTAAGATGGTTGTGCAGTGCTGGTCTGAGGAGACAGAAGAGCTCTTACGTGACTGCTTAGAGACAGTGGATTGGTCCATATTTAAGAATTCAGCGACTAACTTAAATGAGTATGCCACCACCGTCACAGACTTCATCAGCAAATGTGTGGACGACTGCGTGCCAAAGAAAGCAGTACGTACATTCCCCAACCGGAAACCATGGCTCAATCGTGAGATTGACTCCCTACTGAAGGACAGATCTGAGGCGTTCAAGGCAGACAACCCTGTCCTATACAAGAAATCCAGGTACAACCTCCGCAAAGCCATCCGAGATGCCAAGAGAGAATATCAAACTAAGCTAGAGTCACAGACAGACTCCCGGCGGTTGTGACAAGGACTAAGCAACATAACGGGCTACAAAGCGAAGCCGAGCAGTATCTCCGGCAGCAAAACACCCCTCCCCGATGAACTTAATGCATTCTATGCTCGGTTTGAGCAGGTAACCAACAATCCGCTGTCGAGTGCCCCAGCAGCCCATAACTCACCCATACCCACCATCACAGTTTCCGAAGTCAGATCGGCCTTCCTGAAAGTGAACCCACGGAAGGCGATGGGCCCGGACGGGATCCCTGGTCGTGCACTCAGAGCCTGCGCATACCAGCTGGCAGAGGTATTCACAGACATCTTTAACCTATCCCCACTCCACTCCGAGGTCCCCACCTGCTTCAAGAAGACCACCATCATACCGGTACCAAAGAAGAACCAGGCAACATGCCTCAATGACTATCATCTGGTGGCCCTGACGTCAGTTGTAATGAAGTGCTTCGAGAGGCTGATCATGAAATGCATCACCTCCATACTCCCTGAACGCCTTGACCCACTTCAATTCGCATACCGTCGCAACCGGTCCACATCAGACGCCATTTCCCTGGCCCTACACACATCCCTAGAGCATCTCGAAATCAAGGACTCCTACATCAGACTCCTATTTATTGACTATAGCTCCGCCTTCAACACCATAATCCCAGCCAAGCTCATATCAAAGCTCCAAAACCTAGGACTTGGCTCTCCACTCTGCAACTGGATCCTTGACTTTCTGACCAACAGATCACAATCAGTAAGAATGAACACCAACACCTCCTCCACAATAGTCCTCAATACTGGTGCCCCGCAAGGCTGCGTACTTAGCCCCTACTCTACTCCCTGTACACACACGACTGCGTGGCAAAACTTGGTTCCAACTCCATCTACAAGTTTGCTGACGATACGACCATAGTGGGCCGGATCTCGAATAACGACGAGTCCGAATACAGGAGGGAGATAGAGAACCTAGTGGAGTGGTGCAGCGACAACAATCTCTCCCTCAATGCCAGCAAAACTAAAGAGCTGGTCATCGACTTCAGGAAGCAAAGTACTGTACACACCCCTGTCAGCATCAACGGAGCCGAGGTGGAGATGGTTAGCAGTTTCAAATTCCTAGGGGTGCACATCACCAAAAATCTATCCTGGTCCACTCACGTCGACGCTATCACCAAGAAAGCACAACAGCGCCTATACTTCCTCAGGAAACTAAGGAAATTCGGCATGTCCACATTAACCCTTACCAACTTTTACAGATGCAGTATAGAAAGCATCCTATCGGGCTGCATCACAGCCTGGTATGGCAACTGCTCGGCCCTGGACCGTAAGGAACTTCAGAGAGTCGTGAATATCGCCCAGTCCATCACACGAACCTGCCTCCCATCCATGGACTCCATCTACACCTCCCGCTGCCGGGGGAATGCGGGCAGCATAATCAAGGATCCCTCCCACCCGGCTTACTCACTTTTCCAACTTCTTCCATCGGGCAGGAGATTCAGAAGTCTGAGAACACGCACGAACAGACTCAAAAACAGCTTCTTCCCCGCTGTCACCAGACTCCTAAATGACCCTCTTATTGACTGACCTCATTAACACAACACCCTGTATGCTTCAACCGATGCCAATGCTTATGTAGTTACATTGTATATCCTGTGCTGCCCTATTATGTATTCTCATGTATTTTCTTGAATTTTGTTTAATTCCCTTTTCTAATGATCTGTTGAGCTGCTTGCAGGAAAATACTTTTCACTGTACCTCGGTACACGTGACAATAAACAAATCCAATCCAATCCAATCCAATCGTTTCACTAAACCTCGGTCCCCCAATCTCCACCCTGGCCTCTGCACTGCCCCCTTCTCCAACACCATGTCCAGGCAATGCAGCGCATGCTCCGAAATTGCTGCTGCCAAATACTCCGATCCCTTAACCCCAGCCAACAGCAGCTTCCCCACCACAAAGAAATCTATCCTCGAATAGACCTTATGGACCGAGGAGAGAAACGAATACTCCCGCTCCCCCACAGTGCAGAAATCTCCAAGGGTCCACTCCTCCCATTTCCTCCATAAGTCCAGTCAATGCCTTCGCCCCCCCCCCCCCCCCCCCCCCCGGCCCCCGGCCCCCGACTGGGCAAGCGATCGCGGCCGAGACCTGTCCAGCCGTGGCTCCTGCACAAAGTTCCAGTCTCCACCCACTATCGATTGAAATTAAATGAAAATCGCTTATTGTCACGAGTAGGCTTCAATGAAGTTACTGAGAAAAGCCGCTAGTCGCCACATTCCGGCGCCTGTTCGGGGAGGCTGGTACGGGAATCAAACCGTGCTGCTGGCCTGCCTTGGTCTGCTTTAAAAGCCAGCTATTTAGCCCAGTGTGCTAAACCAGCCCCTCCCCACAATTCATGTGAATCCAAGTTGGGGATGGCCTGCGTACCTTCCTTACCAACCCTACATCATCCCAATTAGGGGCCTATCGCCGTCATCATGCCAGCTCCTGGGCTGGCCCTTACACTTGACGATGAACCCTCACTCCCTCTCTTCTTCACAGTGGCTTTCTTCTGATTTATCGACATTTTCCGCCTTCCTTATTCCTTCCTACACTCGATCATCAAAAGATTTCCCCTTGGGACCGGGCATTAAACTCCGAAAAACAAGCCTCGAGTGGGAGCCACAGGCGACTTCCCCCTGACATGCTGCCACCGGACGTCCCTCGGGATTTCTCCTTCATGAAAGCCATCGATTGCTCCACCATGGGCTTTCCACCTGGCACTGGCACTGCCCCCCCCACGCCATCCTTACACCAGTTGCTGGGTTCCTGCTCCTCCATCTCTTTGGCCAGGTCTCTCACTGTCTCCTGCCAGGTTTGATAACCAGCGGACATGCTACTCCTCCAACCTTCAACCTTGTGCACAGCACGGTAGCACAGTTGCTTCACAGCTCCAGGGTCCCAGGTTCGATTCCCGGCTTTTGTCACTGTCTGTGTGGGGTCTGCACATTCTCCCCGTGTTAGTGTCGGTTTCCTCTGGTTGCTCCGGTTTCCTCCCACAGTCCAAAGATGTGTAGGTTAGGTGGATTGGCCATGCTAAATTGTCCTTAGTGTCCAAAAAGGTTGGGAGGGGTTACTGGGATAGGGTGTGGGCTTGGATAGGGTGCTCTTTCCAAGGGCCGGTGCAGACTCGATGGGCCGAATGGCCTTCTTCTGCACTGTAAATTCTATGATTCAATTACCACCTTTCATCGAAATCTCGCCCAATATTAGGTAAAAACAGCCCTTTCTTATGCCTTCGAGCAGAGTTTTCAGTGTGTGACGAATCACACCATGGAAATCTCGTATAGTAGTTTCACCCACGAGGTGAAACCTCGCCCAAACCCAATCTGCTCCAGTACCTCTATGAGGTACTTCCATTCCACCCTGTCAAAGGCCTTTATGCGTCCAGGGAGATGATCACCTCCAGTGTTCTCTCCCCGGATGGGGTCATGAACTTGTCCAGTCAGCGCTTGATGTTCGCTGTTAATTGCCTGTCCTTGACAAAGCCCGTCCAATCATCCATGACTACCTCTGGTACGCAGATCTCCATCTGCCTTACCAGGCCTTCGCCAGTAACTTGGCGTCAGCATTAAGGAGTGAGATGGGTCTGCATGAGCCACACTCCGTTGGGTCAGTGATATTGGGGCCTGAGCCAGCGTTGGTGGAAGGGATCCCCTTGATAGTGAGTTAGTGAACATCTCCCGCAGGTGCGGGGCCAGTGCTGGAGTGGTTTCTTTGTCGACGTCTGCCTGGAACTTACATTGGTTTGAAAGTGAAGCAACTTTACCCCGTGCGATTGTTCATCAAAGTTTGTTCTCATTGTTGTTGCTGTTGCTTTCTCTGTCAATCTCTGACATTCTCTGTCAGCCTCAGGGCAACATGGTTCGCACTGCTGCCTCACGACACTGCGGACCCGGGTTCGATCCCGGCCCCGGGTCACTGTCTGTGTGCAGTTTGCACATTCTCCCCGTGTCTGCGTGGGTCTCACCCCCACAATCCAAAGATGTGCAGGGTAGGTGGATTGGCCACCCTAAATTGCCCCTTGGTTGGAAAAAAAAATTGGGTACTTTAAATTAAAAAACAAATCTGTCACTCTCAGACGACCTCTGGTAACCTCAGTCACCTTTAGTCAATTTCAGTCAATCCAATAAACCTCAGCCAATCTCAGTCAACCACAATCAACCTCAGCTAATCTGAGCCGATCTCAGTCAAGCTTAGTCAACCTCAATCAATCTCAGTAAATCTCAGTCAACCTCAATCAATCTCAGTCAACCTCAATCAATCTCAGTAAATCTCAGTCAACCTCAACCAATCTCAGTCAACCTCAATCAATCTCAGTAAATCTCAGTCAACCTCAACCAATCTCAATTGATCTCAGTCATTCTCAATCAATCTGTCAACTTAAATCAATCAATCTCAGTCAGGTTTAGTCAGCCTCAATCAATTCTTGTCCCCCTCAGTCAATCTCAGCCATTTTGAGCCAATGTCAGTCATTTTGTGCCAATCTCAGTCATTTTGAGCCAATTTCAGTCAATGTCAACCATTTTGAGCCAATCTCAGTCATTTTGAGCCAATCTCAACCATTCTGAGTCAATCTCGGCCATATTGAGCCAATCTCAGTCATTTTGAGCCAATCTCAGTCATTCTGAGCCAATCTCAGTCATTTTGAACCAATCTCAGTCAATGCCAGGCATTTTGAGCCAATCTCAGTCAATCTCAGCCATTTTGAGCCAATCTCAGTCATTTTGAGCCAATCTCAGCCATTTTGAGCCAATCTCAGTCATTTTGAGCCAATCTCAACCATTTTGAGTAAATCTCAGCCATTTTGAGCCAATCTCAGTCATTTTGAGCCAATGTCAACCATTTTGAGCCAATCTCAGTCATTTTGAGCCAATCTCAGCCATTTTGAGCCAATCTCAGTAATTTTGAGCCAATCTCAGCCATTTTGAGCCAATCTCAGTCATTTTGAGCCAATCTCAGTCAATGTCAGCCATTTTGAGTCAATCACAACCATTTTGAGTCAATCTCAGTTGTCCACTCGCCCCTGTCAGCCTCAGCCAATCCCGCTTCTCTCCCGCCTTCGGCCCCGCCTTCTTCCCCGCCTCCCCGCCTGTCAATCACTCCCGGTTGCTGGGGCCGCCCTTCCAACGCCATCCACCGGCCGTTTCCGGTCGGCCTGGAGGTTCCCTGCGTCGTCTTCAAACCCGGAAGAGGCGGAAGCGCTGGGGGTGCGGAATGAGTGAGCAGGAAAGTGAGTGATGTCAGCACCTCACTGAGTCCTGGGGAGGGGATACCCACCTGACTGAGTCCTGGGGAGGGGGAACCCACCTCACTGAGTCCTGGGGAGGGGGTACCCACCTGACTGAGTCCTGGGGAGGGGGTACCCACCTGACTGAGTCCTGGGGAGGTACCCACCTGACTGAGTCCTGGGGAGGGGGAACCCACCTCACTGAGTCCTGGGGAGGGGGAACCCACCTCACTGAGTCCTGGGGAGTAGATGGAAGGGGTACTGGAAGGATGTACTGGAAGGGGTACAGGGGAGGGGTACTGGGGAGGGGAGGGGATGGAAGGGGTACTGGGAGGGGTACAGGGGAGGGGTACTGGGGATGGGAGGGGTACTGGGAGGGGTACAGGGGAGGGGAGCAGAGGGGTACAGGGAGGGAAGGGGTATAGGGGAGAGGATGGAAGGGGTATAGGGGAGAGGATGGAAGGGGTACAGGGGAGTGGTACAGGGGATGGAAGGGGTAGTGGGAGGGGTACAGGGGAGGGGTACAGGGGAGGGGAGGGGAGGGGAGCAAAGGGGTACAGGGGGGGGGAGTGGTGGAGGGGAGGTGTACTGGGGGTGGGGAGGGGTACTGTGGAGAGGAGGGGTACAGGGGAGGGGAGGGGAGGGGAGCAAAGGGGTACAGGGGGGGGAGTGGTACAGGGGAGGGGAGGTGTACTGGGGGTGGGGAGGGGTACTGTGGAGAGGAGGGGTACTGGGGATGGAAGGGGTACAGGGGAGGGGATGGAAGGGGTACAGGGGAGGGGATGGAAGGGGTACAGGGGAGGGGATGGAAGGGGTACAGGGGAGGGGATGGAAGGGGTACAGGGGAGGGGATGGAAGGGGTACAGGGGAGGGGAGGGGTACAGGGGAGGGGAGGGGTACTGGGGAGGGGAGGGGTGGAGGGGAGGGGATGGAAGGGGTACTGGGGAGAGGAGGGGTACAGGGGAGGGGAGGGGTGGAGTGGAGGGGAGGGGTGGAGGGGAGGGGTACAGGGGAGGGGATGGAAGGGGTACTGGGGAGAGGAGGGGTACAGGGGAGGGGAGGGGTACATGGGAGAGGAGGGGTACAGGGGAGGGGAGGGGTACAGGGGAGGGGAGGGGTACAGGGGAGGGGATGGAAGGGGTACTGGGGAAGGGGAATCCCACCTCACTGAGCCCTGGGGAGGGGGTACCCACCTCACTGAGCCCTGGGGAGGGGGTACCCACCTCACTGAGTCCTGGGGAGGGGGTACCCACCTCACTGAGTCCTGGGGAGGGGGAACCCACCTCACTGAGTCCTGGGGAGGGGGAACCCACCTCACTGAGTCCTGGGGAGGGGATGGAAGGGGTACTGGAAGGTGTACAGGGGAGGGGATGGAAGGGGTACAGGAGAGGGGATGGGAGCGAAGGGGTACAGGGGAGGGGTACAGGGGAATGGGTATCGGGGAGGGGAGGGGATGGAAGGGGTACAGGGGAGGGGTACGGGAGAGGGGATGGGAGCGAAGGGGTACAGGGGAGGGGTACTGGGGAGGAGTGGAGGGGAGGGGTACTGGGGAGGGGAGGGGTACTGGGGAGGGGTACTGGGGAGAGGGGTACTGGGGAGAGGGGTACTGGGGAGAGGGGTACAGGGGAGGGGAGGGGATGGGAGGGGTACTGGGGAGGGGAGGGGTACTGGGGAGGGGAGGGGTACTGGGGAGGGGAGGGGTACAGGGGAGGGGTATGGGGAGGGGAGGAGAGGGGTATGGGGGAGGGGAGGGGTATGGGGGAGGGGAGGAGAGGGGTATGGGGGAGGGGAGGAGAGGGGTACGGGGGAGGGGAGGGAAGGGGTACAGGGGAGGGGTATGGGGGAGGGGAGGGGAGGGGTATGGGGGAGGGGAGGAGAGGGGTATGGGGGAGGGGAGGAGAGGGGTACGGGGGAGGGGAGGGAAGGGGTACAGGGGAGGGAAGGGGTACGGGGGAGGGGAGGGGTATGGGGGAGGGGAGGGGAGGAGAGGGGTATGGGGGAGGGGAGGGGTATGGGGGAGGGGAGGAGAGGGGTACGGGGAGGGGAGGAGAGGGGTACGGGGGAGGGGAGGGAAGGGGTACAGGGGAGGGAAGGGGTACAGGGGAGGGGAGGGAAGGGGTACAGGGGAGGGGAGGGGTACAGGGGAGGGGAGGGAAGGGGTACAGGGGAGAGGAGAGGAGAGGAGGGGTACAGGGGAGGGAAGGGGTACAGAGGAGAGGAGGGGTGCAGGGGAGGGAAGGGGTACAGGGGAGGGGAGGGAAGGGGTACAGGGAAGAGGAGAGGAGGGGTACAGGGGAGGGAAGGGGTACAGGGGAGGGGAGGAAGGGGTACAGGGGAGAGGAGAGGAGGGGTACAGGGGAGGGGAGGAGTACAGGGGAGAGGAGGAGAGGGGTAGAGGAGGAGAGGGGTAGATGGGAGGGGTACTGGGGAGAGGGGGAGGGGATGGAAGGGGTACTGGGGAGAGGGGTAGAGGGGAAGGGGAAGAGGGTAGGGGAGGGGTACAGGGAGTGGAGGGGAGGGGTACAGGGGAAGGGGAATCCCACCTCACTGAGCCCTGGGGAGGGGGTACCCACCTCCCTGACCCGAGGGGAGGGGTACAGGGGAGGGGATGGAAGGGGTACAGGGGAGGGGATGGAAGGGGTACAGGGGAGGGGAGGGGATGGAAGGGGTACAGGGGAGGGGAGGGGATGGAAGGGGTACAGGGGAGGGGAGGGGATGGAAGGGGTACAGGGGAGGGGATGGAAGGAGGGGAGGGGATGGAAGGGGGGGAGGGGAGGGGTATAGGGGAGGGGAGGGGTACAGGGGAGGGGAGGGGGGCTGGGGAGGGGGGCGGGTACTGGGGAGGGGTATGGAGGAGGGGAGGGGTACAGGGGAGGGGTATGGAGGAGGGGAGGGGTACAGGGGAGGGGGTACGGGGAGGGGAGGGAAGCGGTACAGGGGAGGGAAGGGGTACAGGGGAGGGGTGCTGGGGAGGGGAGCGGTACTGGGGAGGGGTATGGAGGAGGGGAGGGGTACAGGGGAGGGGAGGGAAGCGGTACAGGGGAGGGGTAGAGGGGAGGGGGAGAGGGGAGGGGGAGAGGGGAGGGGTAGAGGGGAGGGGTAGAGGGGAGGGGTAGAGGGGAGGGGTAGAGGGGAGGGGTAGAGGGGAGGGGTAGAGGGGAGGGGTAGAGGGGAGGGGTAGAGGGGAGGGGTAGAGGGGAGGGGAGGGGTAGAGGGGAGGGGAGGGGTAGAGGGAGGGAAGAGGGATAGAGGGAAGAGGCGTAGAGGGGAGGGGAGAGGAGTTGTATCCCAGCACCTCACTGAGTCATGGGGGAGTGGTATCGCAACCTCAGTGAGAGGGGAGGTATCGCAATACCTCAGTGAGTGAGGGGGGAGAGAGGATATCCCAGCACCTCACTGTCAGTGGGGATATCCCAGCACCTCACTGTCAGTCAGTGGGGTTATCCCAGCACCTCACTGTCAGTCAGTGGGGATATCCCAGCACCTCACTGTCAGTCAGTGGGGATATCCCAGCACCTCACTGTCAGTGAGGCTATCCCAGCACCTCACTGTCAGTGGGGATATCCCAGCACCTCGCTGTCAGTGGGGATATCCCAGCACCTCACTGTCAGTGGGGATATCCCAGCACCTCACTGTCAGTGGGGATATCCCAGCACCTCACTGTCAGTGGGGATATCCCAGCACCTCACTGTCAGTGGGGATATCCCAGCACCTCACTGTCAGTGGGGATATCCCAGCACCTCACTGTCAGTGGGGATATCCCAGCACCTCACTGTCAGTCAGTGGGGATATCCCAGCACCTCGCTGTCAGTCAGTGGGGATATCCCAGCACCTCACTGTCAGTGGGGATATCCCAGCACCTCACTGTCAGTGGGGATATCCCAGCACCTCGCTGTCAGTCAGTGGGGATATCCCAGCACCTCGCTGTCAGTGGGGATATCCCAGCACCTCACTGTCAGTGGGGATATCCCAGCACCTCGCTGTCAGTGGGGATATCCCAGCACCTCACTGTCAGTGGGGATACCCCAGCACCTCACTGTCAGTGGGGCTATCCCAGCACCTCACTGTCAGTGGGGATATCCCAGCACCTCACTGTCAGTGGGGATATCCCAGCACCTCACTGTCAGTGGGGATATCCCAGCACCTCACTGTCAGTGGGGATATCCCAGCACCTCACTGTCAGTGGGGATATCCCAGCACCTCACTGTCAGTGGGGATATCCCAGCACCTCACTGTCAGTGGGGATATCCCAGCACCTCACTGTCAGTCAGTGAGGATATCCCAGCACCTCACTGTCAGTGGGGATATCCCAGCACCTCACTGTCAGTGGGGATATCCCAGCACCTCACTGTCAGTCAGTGGGGATATCCCAGCGCCTCACTGTCAGTCAGTGGGGATATCCCAGCACCTCGCTGTCAGTGGGGATATCCCAGCACCTCGCTGTCAGTGGGGATATCCCAGCACCTCGCTGTCAGTGGGGATATCCCAGCACCTCACTGTCAGTGGGGATATCCCAGCACCTCGCTGTCAGTGGGGATATCCCAGCACCTCGCTGTCAGTGGGGATATCCCAGCACCTCACTGTCAGTCAGTGGGGATATCCCAGCACCTCACTGTCAGTGGGGATATCCCAGCACCTCGCTGTCAGTGGGGATATCCCAGCACCTCACTGTCAGTGGGGATATCCCAGCACCTCACTGTCAGTGGGGATATCCCAGCACCTCACTGTCAGTGGGGATATCCCAGCACCTCACTGTCAGTGGGGATATCCCAGCACCTCGCTGTCAGTGGGGATATCCCAGCACCTCGCTGTCAGTGGGGATATCCCAGCACCTCGCTGTCAGTCAGTGGGGATATCCCAGCACCTCACTGTCAGTGGGGATATCCCAGCACCCCACTGTCAGTGGGGATATCCCAGCACCTCACTGTCAGTGGGGATATCCCAGCACCTCACTGTCAGTGGGGATATCCCAGCACCTCACTGTCAGTGGGGATATCCCAGCACCTCACTGTCAGTGGGGATATCCCAGCACCTCACTGTCAGTGAGGATATCCCAGCACCTCACTGTCAGTGGGGATATCCCAGCACCTCACTGTCAGTGGGGATATCCCAGCACCTCACTGTCAGTGGGGATATCCCAGCACCTCACTGTCAGTGGGGATATCCCAGCACCTCACTGTCAGTGGGGATACCCCAGCACCTCGCTGTCAGTGGGGATACCCCAGCACCTCACTGTCAGTGGGGATATCCCAGCACCTCACTGTCAGTGGGGATACCCCAGCACCTCGCTGTCAGTGGGGATATCCCAGCACCTCGCTGTCAGTGGGGATATCCCAGCACCTCACTGTCAGTGGGGCAGTTCACGTCACTGAGGGACGGGGGAGAGGGATATTGAGCACCCGACTGAGCAATAGGAGGCGGTGTATCCGAGCAGCGAGACTTCACAACAGTAAGGTTTTAAAATGGAGGTGTTGCCGGACCGGGAGCCGATGTCGGTCAGGGAGAATGGGAAGGGTGCTGGTGCAGGTGCAGGGAAGGACAAGGTGCAAGACACGATACCGACAGCAGAGTTACACTTTGGGATGGGTGCCTGTCTCTTGAGATTTTTGGTGAACCATCTTGCATGATGGTGCCAAGTGACTGGAAAGGCAGTCGGGTTTTGACTTGATGTTGAATGCCCCTTTCTCTCCTCAGGGCTCCCCACCGCCTGACGTGATGAATATGGACAGCGGTGGACTCGCCCACCTCCGCCCGGCCGAGCTGGCAATGCAGCGTCCCCGTCCCTCCCACCCCGAGGCTCTCAGCCGGACACTTGCTGACCCCGAGCATGGATCTGCGCGCCCCCTGTACCCGCACTGGTTCCGCCCAGCTGACTAGGCCCGAGGGCCGGGACCTCTCCCTGAGCTTGGAAAACCGACTCCTGAGACCTGGCGCTTGTGCCACCTCATGGACCGGCACTCCGCTCTGCTTCAGCCAGCCCTTGAATCCCAAGCTGCCCAGTACCCTCTGTTCTTTGACCTCCCCTCCACTGACCCTCCTCCGCCCTTTGACCTCTCCATTCCTGAAGACCGAGTCTGAGAAACCATCGCCAAGGCCGGAGTATCTACGACAACAGGAGGCTAGAATCGAGGACTCTATCAACAAAGAACAGCAGGTAAGGAAATCACAGAATTTACAGTGCAGAGGGAGGCCATTCGGCCCATTGAGTGCACCGGCCCATGGAAGAGCACCCTACTTAAGCCCACAGCTCCACCCTATCCCAGTAAACGCACACATCGTTTTTGCCATTAAGGGGCAATTTAGCATGGCCAATCCACCTAACCTGCACATGAGAAGCATAAATAGGTGAATGGGGGATCATTTATTGGAAATAATCAGGAGTGAGTTACAGACTGGAATCTAATCGAGCGATTTATGTCGTTTATAGAATAACAGATACCCGGAAGTGAGTTACAGACTGGAATCTAATCGAGGGGTTTGGGTGGTTTATATATAGATTAACAGATACCCGGGAGTGAGTTACAGACTGGAATCTAATCGAGGGGTTCTAGTGGTTTATATATAGAATAACAGATACCCGGGAGTGAGTTACAGACTGGAATCTAATCGAGGGGTTTGGGTGGTTTATATATAGAATAACAGATACCCGGGAGTGAGTTACAGACTGGAATCTAATCGAGGGGTTTGGGTGGTTTATATATAGAATAACAGATACCCGGGAGTGAGTTACAGACTGGAATCTAATCGAGGAGTTTGGGTGGTTTATATATACAATAACAGATACCCGGGAGTGAGTTACAGACTGGAATCTAATCGAGGGGTTTGGGTGGTTTATAGATACCCGGGAGTGAGTTACAGACTGGAACCTAATCGAGGGGTTTGGGTGGTTTATATATAGAATAACAGATACCCGGGAGTGAGTTACAGACTGGAATCTAATCGAGGGGTTTGGGTGGTTTATATATAGAATGACAGATACCCGGGAGTGAGCTACAGACTGGAATCTAATCGAGGGGTATGTGTGGTTTATATATAGAATAACAGATACCCGGGAGTGAGTTACAGACTGGAATCTAATCAAGGGGTTTGGGTGGTTTATATATAGAATAACAGATACCCGGAAGTGAGTTACAGACTGGAATCTAATCGAGGGGTTCTAGTGGTTTATATATAGAATAACAGATACCCGGGAGTGAGTTACAGACTGGAATCTAATCAAGGGGTTTGGGTGGTTTATATATAGAATAACAGATACCCGGAAGTGAGTTACAGACTGGAATCTAATCGAGGGGTCTGGGTGGTTTATATATAGAATAACTAGATTACCTGGATGTGAGATTACAGACTGGAATCTAATCGAGGGGTTTGGGTGGTTTATATATAGATAACAGATACCCGGGAGTGAGTTACCGACTGGAATCTAATCGAGGGGTTTGGGTGGTTATATATAGAATAACAGATACCCGGGAGTGAGTTACAGACTGGAATCTAATCGAGGGGTTGGGTGGTTTATATATAGAATAACAGATACCCGGGAATGTGAGTTACAGACTGGAATCTAATCGAGGGGTTTGGGTGGTTTATATATAGAATAACAGATACCCCGGAGTGAGTTACAGATGGAATCTAATCGAGGTGTTGGGTGGTTTATATATAGAATAACAGATACCGGGAGTGAGTTACAGACTGGAATCTATCGAGGGGTTTGGGTGGTTTATGTATAGAATAACAGATACCTGGGAGTGAGTTACAGACTGGAATCTAATCGAGGGGAACTATACGGGGGAGTTCAGACGGATCTACGGGGGTTTGGGTGTTTTATATATAGAATAACAGATACCCGGGAGTGAGTTACAGACTGGAATCTAATCGAGGAGTTTGGGTGGTTTATATATAGAATAACAGATACCCGGGAGTGAGTTACAGACTGGAATCTAATCGAGGGGTTCGGGAGGTTTATATATAGAATAACAGATACCCGGGAGTGAGTTACAGACTGGAATCTAATCGAGGGGTTTGCAAGGTTTATATATAGAATAACAGATACCCGGGAGTGAGTTACAGACTGGAATCTAATCGAGGGGTTTGGGTGGTTTATATATAGAATAACAGATACCCGGGAGTGAGTTACAGACTGGAATCTAATCGAGGGGTTTGGGTGGTTTATATATAGAATAACAGATACCCGGGAGTGAGTTACAGACTGGAATCTAATCGAAGGGTTTGGGTGGTTTATATATAGAATAACAGATACCTGGGAGTGAGTTACAGACTGGAATCTAATCGAGGGGTTTGGGTGGTGTTTTTATAGAATAACAGATACCCGGGAGTGAGTTACAGACTGGAATCTAATCGAGGGGTTTGGGTGGTTTATATATAGAATAACAGATACCCGGGAGTGAGTTACAGACTGGAATCTAATCGAAGGGTTTGGGTGGTTTATATATAGAATAACAGATACCCGGAGTGAGTTACAGACTGGAATCTAATCGAAGGGTTTGAGCGGTTTATATATAGAATAACAGATACCCGGGAGTGAGTTACAGACTGGAATCTAATCGAGGGGTTTGGGTGGTGTTTTTATAGAATAACAGATACCCGGGAGTGAGTTACAGACTGGAATCTAATCGAGGGGTTTCGTGTCCAGATGACCCTTTGTCAAAGCTATAAGACGCAGAAAGTGGGCAATATTTACACTGTGGGGTGAGAATAAATGATGAAATGTTAGCTCCAGCTGTTTTTAATGCCCTCCACCTTTTTCTCTGCCAGGTATTGGAGGACCCAGCTGAGGAGTCTGAGCTCTTGCCCAGCTACAATCTGTCAGCTCAGGAATATGAGGACCTCGAGCAAGCCCGCGGGGCCCTTGTTGACGAGGAGCTGCGCGATGTTCCGGACCCTTCACAGAACCAGGATGCCGGACTGCAAGAGAAGAAGGTGAGAGCGCGAATAAACCCGGATGTTGTCGTCGGATAGCGCCAATTGACACCCTAAATTTTGAATACCCAGGAGTATTTGCTAGTTAGGCCAGCATTTATTGCCCATCCCTTGTTGCCCTCCAGAAGGTGGTGGTGAGTTGCCTTCTTGAACCCGCTGTTGTCCTTGAGGTGTAGGTACACCCACGGTGCTGTGAGGGAGGGAGTTCCAGGACGTTGCGACAGTGAAGGAACGGTGATATATTTCCAAGTCGGGGTGATGAGTGATTTGGAGGTTCCCAGGTATCTGCTGCTCTGGTCCTCTCGATGGTAGTGGTCATAGGTTTGCAAGGTGCTGCTGAAGGAACCATGGCGTGTTCCTGCAACCCTCCCTTCATCAGCTCGGCATTCCCAATATCGGTCTCGTGTTAGCAGTTATTCATTTCTTCACCTTCATGGGGTGCTCCAGCACACCTCTCAATCTCACCCACTCTCTTCTCACCCCTATGGGCAGCACGGTAGCATAGTGGTTAGCACAATGGCTTCACAGCTCCAGGGTCCCGGGTTCGATTCCCGGCTTGGGTCACTGTCTGTGCAGAGTCTGCACGTTCTCCTCGTGTGTGCGTGGGTTTCCTCCGGGTGCTCCGGTTTCCTCCCACAGTCCATAGATGTGCAGGTTAGGGGGATTGGCCATGATAAATTGCCCTTAGTGTCCAAAATTGCCCTTAGTGTTGGGTGGGGTTACTGGGTTATGGGGATAGGGTGGAGGTGTTAACCTTTGGTAGGGTGCTCTTTCCAAGAGCCAGTGCAGACTCGATGGGCCGAATGGCCTCCTTCTGCACTGTAAATTCTATGATCTATGATCTATCGATCGATTTACCCAACCAGAACATCCTGGGGTTTACTGTTTTTTAAAATTATTTAAAAAAAAAATTGAGTACCAATTCATTTTTTCCAATTAAGGGGCAATTTAGCGTGGCCAATCCACCTACTCTGCACATCTTTGGGTTGTGGGGGTGAAACCCACGCAGACACGAGGAGAATGTGCTAAACTCCACACGGACAGTGACCCAGGGCCGGGATCGAACCTGGGACCTCGGCGCCATGAGGCAGCAGGGCTAACCCACTGCGCCACCGTGCTGCCCCCTGGGGTTTATTGTTGATCAGAAGCTGAACTAGACCAGCTGTATATATCTTATCTATGTTGTGGCTACACGAGCAGGCCATATGCTGGGAATCCTGCGGTTAGTAACTCCCCTCCCACCTGCACGGCATAAGTCAGGAGTGTGATGGAACATTCCCGCTGATGTGCGTGCGGCTCCAACAACACTCGAGAAGCTCGACACCATCCAGGACGAAGCAGCCCCGCTTTGATCGGCGCCCGATCCACAAACCTAATGGTGCGTGCACACACTGCTGCCGCTGTGCGTCGGTGGTGGAGGGAGTGAATGTTTGTGGATGGGGTGCCGATCAAAGCGGGGCTGCTTTGTCCTGGATGGTGTCTAGCTTCTCGAGTGTTGTCGGAGCCGCACTCATCCAGGCAAGTGGAGAGTATCCCATCACACTCCTGACTTGTGCTTTGTAGATGGTGGGCCGACACCGGTGAGGGAGTCGGGAAGTGAAGCTCAAGCACCATCCAGGACAAAGCAGCCCCGCCTGATCGGTGCTCCATCCGCCCCCTCCAGCATCCATTCCCTCCACCATCGACGGACCGGGCCAGCAGTGTTGCACCAACAGCAGGGTGCACTGCAGTCGTTACAGAGGTTCGCCCGCTCCCTGCTGTGTGTTTGAGGCCTTCCTGAATGAGCCGCCTCCGCTTTGGTTGGTCACAAGCCAGGATCTCCTGGGAGTCGGCAGGGATGCTCTGAGGATGTCCATGGGGGCTCTCCTGCTGTCTTCCTGGTGTCTCCAAGCTCTGAGTAACAGCAGGCGATTTGGGAGTCGGTTGTTAAGCAGCCTCAGACTGAAGGGACGATCCTTTAAAACTGAGATGAGGAGGAATTTCTTCAGCCAGAGGGTGGTGAATCTGTGGAACTCTTTGCCGCAGAAGGCTGTGGAGGCCAAATCTCTGATTTAGACAGAGTTAGATAGGTTTTTGGTTAGTAAGGGGATCAGGGGTTACGGGGAGAAGGCAGGAGAATGGGGATGAGAGAAATATCAGCCATGATTGAATGGCAGAGCAGACTCAATGGGCCGAATGGCCTAATTCTGCTCTGATATTTTATAGCCTTTGGGTCTCATGGTGACTGGCTCCGCCCTGTGGATCTGGTTTTCGGTGATCACTGAGGTGCTGCTCGTGTCGGCCTTGGACGGGGCTATTGCACTGCCCTCCTTGCCTCCAGTTTGGAGAGTCCTGCGACGGCACCGGTGCCCCCTCCAGTGCATTGAGCTGCCTGCTGTGGGTTGCTTATGTCTCCCGGAGCCTGGGTTGTCCATACTGCCTTATGCTCATGAATTAGGAGCGGGAGCAGAGGCCACTCGGCCCCTTCGAGCCTGCTCGGCCATTTGATAAAATCATGGCTGACCTGATTGTGACCTCAACTCCCACATTCCTGCCTACCCCACTCCCCGAATAACCTTTCACCCCGAATAACCTTTCACCCCCAATAACCTTTCACCCCCTTGTTAATCAAGAATCTATCCAGCTCTGCCTTAAAAACATTTGGAGACTCTGCTCCCACCACCCTTTGAGGAAGAGAGTTCCAGAAACTCACCGCCCTCGGAGAGAAAATATTTCTCCTCATCTTCGTTTTGAATGGGTGACCCCTTATTTTTAAACAGTGAACCCCCCCCACCCTCCCTGTTCTAGATTCTCCCACAAGATGAAACATCCTCGCCACATCCACCTTGTCCAAGAATCCCCTCAGGATCTTAAAGGTTTCAATCAAGTCGCCTCTCGATCTTCTCAAGTCCGGCGGATACAAACCCGGCCTGTCCCAATCTTTCCTCATAAGACAACCCGCCCATTCCTGGTATTAGTCTAGTACTGCAGGGACTCGCCAAGGCTCCTTCGACAGCACCTTCCAAACCCACCACCTCTACCATCTAGAAGGACAAGGGGGCAGCAGACACATGGGGAACTCCACCACCTGCAAGTTCCCCCCTCCGAGCCCCACACTCACCATCCTGACTGGGAAATATATCGGCCGTTCCTTCACTGTCGCTGGGTCACAATCCTGGCCCTCCCTCCCTGACAGCACTGTGGGTGTTACCCACACCACACAGGGACTGCAGCCGGTTCAAGATGGCGACTCACCCGCCATCTTCTCAAGCGGCAACTAGGGACGGGCAACAAATACTGGGCCCCGGCCAGCAACACTCAAATCTCACAGATGAATGAAAGAAAAACCACCTCCGAATTCCTTCCGAAGCATTTGCTTCCTCCCTTAAATAATGACTCAATCTCCCAACAGCACACCCCACCAATGTCTGAACTTTAGAGGTTAATGTCTCTCTTTCTTCCTTTGTTTCAGGAGGCCCTTTTGAACGGGGTCTGCTGCTCCCTGATCCAGGGGGGCAAGTTTACGGACGCGGACAATGCAACCCGGCAGGACCTGCTGGCGCTGTGTCAGGCGGTCGCAGAGCAGGAGCCTGAGTTTGTCTTGAAGGTAGCTGAGACGGGTAGAACCACGCGGAGAAGCACCAGGGAATCCTTTGTATCTTTCTATGTCTGAGGGAGCTATGTCCGCCCGAGTTTGCTTCCCCACCCTGGTGTAGAACTGAACAATGGGTTCTGTCGGTCTGCAGTGAGTTTGTTCGGTCTGGGGAAGTACAATCAGACTGGATCACAAAAAGGCCACAGGTTCCATGGCTGGGCTGGGCTACGCTATGCTGTGTATTTAGAGCGGATTGTGTCCTCCCCAGATACAGGAGTATTAGAGAGGGTTAGAGAGACCTCCCCAGATACAGGAGCATTAGAGAGGGTTAGAGAGACCTCCCCAGGTACAGGAGAGTGAGAGAGAGGGTTAGAGAGACCTCCCCAGGTACAGGAGAGTGAGAGAGAGAGAGAGGGTTAGAGAGACCTCCCCAGATACAGGAGAGTGAGAGAGAGAGAGAGAGGGTTAGAGAGACCTCCCCGATACAGGAGAGTGTGAGAGAGAGAGAGAGGGTTAGAGAGACCTCCCCAGATACAGGAGTGAGAGAGAGAGGGTTAGAGAGACCTCCCCAGATACAGGAGAGAGAGAGAGAGAGAGAGAGGGGGGGTTAGAGAGACCTCCCCAGATACAGGAGTGTGAGAGAGAGGGGGTTAGAGAGACTTCCCCAGATACAGGAGTGAGAGAGAGAGAGAGAGAGGGGAGGGGGGGGGGGGGTTAGGGAGATCTCCCCAGATACAGGAGGGTGAGGGAGAGAGGGGGTTAGAGAGACCTCCCCAGATACAAGAGAGAGAGAGGGTTAGAGAGACCTCCCCAGATACAGGAGTGAGAGAGAGGGAGAGAGGGGGTTAGAGAGATCTCCCCAGATACGAGAGAGAGGGGTTAGAGAGACCTCCCCAGATACAAGAGAGAGAGAGGGTTAGAGAGACCTCCCCAGATACAGGAGTGAGTGAGAGAGGGAGAGAGGGGGTTAGAGAGACCTCCCCAGATACAAGAGAGAGAGGGGGTTAGAGAGACCTCCCCAGATACAGGAGTGAGAGAGAGGGAGAGAGGGGGTTAGAGAGACCTCCCCAGATACAAGAGAGAGAGAGGGTTAGAGAGACCTCCCCAGATACAAGAGAGAGAGAGAGGGAGAGGGTTAGAGAGACCTCCCCAGATACAAGAGAGAGAGAGAGGGTTAGAGAGACCTCCCCAGATACAGGAGTGTGAGAGAGGGTTAGAGAGACCTCCCCAGATACAGGAGTGAGAGAGAGAGAGGGAGAGGGTTAGAGAGACCTCCCCAGATACAGGAGTGAGAGAGAGGGAGAGAGAGGGAGAGGGTTAGAGAGACCTCCCCAGATACAAGAGAGAGAGAGGGAGAGAGGGTTAGAGATACCTCCCCAGATACAGGAGAGTGAGAGAGAGAGGGTTAGAGAGACCTCCCCAGATACAGGAGTGAGAGAGAGGGAGAGGGTTAGAGAGACCTCCCCAGATACAAGAGAGAGAGAGGGTTAGAGAGACCTCCCCAGATACAGGAGTGTGTGAGAGAGAGAGAGAGGGTTAGAGAGACCTCCCCAGATACAGGAGTGAGAGAGAGAGAGAGAGAGGGTTAGAGAGACCTCCCCAGATACAGGAGAGTGAGAGAGAGAGGGGGTTAGAGAGACCTCCCCAGATACAGGAGAGAGGGAGAGAGAGAGGGTTAGAGAGACCTCCCCAGATACAGGAGAGAGAGAGAGAGAGAGAGGGTTAGAGAGACCTCCCCAGATACAGGAGAGAGGGAGAGAGAGAGGGTTAGAGAGACCTCCCCAGATACAGGAGAGTGGGAGAGAGAGGGGGTGAGAGAGACCTCCCCAGATACAGGAGTGAGAGAGAGGGAGAGGGTTAGAGAGACCTCCCCAGATACAGGAGTTGAGAGAGAGGGTTAGAGAGACCTCCCCAGATACAGGAGTTGAGAGAGAGAGAGGGTCAGAGAGACCTCCCCAGATACAGGAGTGAGAGAGAGAGGGTCAGAGAGACCTCCCCAGATACAGGAGAGAGAGGGGCGGGGGTTAGAGAGACCTCCCAGATACAGGAGAGAGAGAGGGGGGTTAGAGAGACCTCCCCAGATACAGGAGAGAGGGAGAGAGAGAGGGGGGTTAGAGAGACCTCCCCAGATACAGGAGTTGAGAGAGAGGGAGAGAGATAGAGAGATCTCCCCAGATACAGGAGTTGAGAGAGCGGTTTCATTTCCCTAGGTGGCTGAATGAAGTTTGACACTGGGCCTTTGATGTTGAAATGTTGGTGACTGGGGGGGGAAGCGAGAGTGTGTCTGGGGTGGTGAGTGCTTTGTGGGGTAATTTGTTCCCTACACTGTGTGCGCTTTGATGGGGTGGGGAGGGCAGAGGAAATGACGAGGGGGAGCGACACAAGGGAGGTGAAGGAAGAGGGGGTTGGGTAATGGGATCCATAATTCTTCACCTCCTGATATCCTCTCCCCCCCGTCTTCAGGTCGCCCTGTATACCCGGCAGGAGCTGAACATCCGTAGCACCGCCAACTTCCTGTTGGCCCTGGGTGCCTGGCTCCCTCCCTGTCGGCCCCACCTGCGCCGCTACTTCTGCCGGACAGTGCGGCTGCCCTCGGACTGGATCGAGGTGGCGAAGATATACCAGGTACGCTGGCGGAGTGGGGATGGCTATGCCAGGTACACCAGGCAAGGTTTGGTGGTGGGGTGGGTGGGAGAAGGGGGGGGGGGGGGGGGTGGGTGCGGGGGAGATGAAGGTTTACAACCCACACCGGGGGAGTGGGCAGAGGAGGGGGGGGGGGGGGGGGGGGGTTGGGGAAAAGATTTGCCATGTGCACTGGGGGAGTGGGGGAAGATATATCCGGTACACTCGGGCAGAAAGGGGAGGATATTTCAGGTACACTGTGAGGAAGATGGTAGATTTACCAGGTGCACTGGGGGAGTGGGGGAAGATATATCCAGTACACTCGGGCAGAAAGGGGAGGATATTTCAGGTACACTGTGAGGAAGATGGTAGATTTACCAGGTGCAGGGCAGCACGGTGGCGCAGTGGGTTAGCCCTGCAGTCTCACGGCGCCGAGGTCCCAGGTTCGATCCCGGCTCTGGGTCACTGTCCGCGTGGAGTTTGCACATTCGCCCCGTGTTTGCGTGGGTTTCTCCCCCACAACACAAAGGTGTGCAGGGTAGGTGGATTGGCCACACTAAATTGGCCCTTCATTGGAAAAAATGAATTGGGTACTCTAAATTTATATTTTAAAAAAGATTTACCAGGTGCACTGGGGGACAGGGGGAAGATATATCGGGTGCACACAGGCAGAGCGGGGAGGATATTTTGGGTATGCTGTGTTGGGGGTAGAGTTACCAGATGTACTTGCGTATCTCCTGTTGATTCTTCTATCTCTTTCTCTTCCTCTCTTGGCCCAGAGCCTGGCTGAGAGCAGCAGGAAGATAGCTCCTTACCCTTCCTGCCTGCGCCGCTCCCTGGCCGACAGCTTCAAGCTTTTTGACGAGTACCAGCTGGCCAAGTACAACACCAGGAAGCAGCGATGCAAGAGCGATCCGAGGAAGCAGAGGCGGGTGAGTGGAGGGGACAGAGTGGCATCGACAGGACTGTGGTGCTCCAAAACGGCCCAGCAAGGCACTCCGATCAAGGGGCAGTTAGGGATGGGCCACAAATGCTGGGCCCAGCCCCCTCAACGGACTTCACTGCGAGGCCAACCACTGGAAAAGGATGGAGGCCGGGCACTTCCCAAATGGTCAACAGATGACCACAGGGGCGGGCGGGCGCCATTAAAATGTCACGTGGCAGAAGTCGTCAAAATGATCAAAAGTCTAAAGGCTGACTGACCTTTTGTAACTTAAGGAAGGGGCAAGAAGCATTCTCGTTTCTACACCTGGAGCACAGCTCCTGACGCCGCACCTTCGGAAAGATATACAGATGTAAGAACTAGGAGCAGGAGTAGGCCATTCAGCCCGCTCCACCGGTTCAGCCGATTTCCTGCCTGTTCTCCATAACCCTTCAACCCATTGCTCATTAAATATCTGCATCTCCTCCTTGTGGTGAGATGCATCACTGTAAATACACAAGGGAGTTAATGTGAGTGCACTGCGACTAAATGAACACTAGAGGGAGCACCAGAGACGCCATGACATGCAGACATACAGCTAATGGACACATAGAATAGGAAATGACCAATGGGCAGTCAAGACACCCAGAGGTCACTACCACAAGGGGGCATTACACAACCCATATATAAAGACAGGGCACACATGCCCTGTCTTTTTCCACAGACGACACTCAGAGAGTTGGACAGGGGCAGATCAGAAGCATCACACCCACCACGTGGCTTAGAGCAGACTGGTTAGTTAGACTGAGTTACTATAGCAAGATTAGCAGGAGAGTCGAACTCCTAGAGAACTGTGCTGATGGTTCAATAAATCACGTTGAGCTTACTTCAAAGTCTGGAGTATCTTTTGGTCAAAGCTGCATCGAGTTGCAGCCTGTGTTATCCCAGAGTACAGAACACAACACTCCTCAACGTTACTCGATGCCCCAGCATCCACTGCACTCTGGGGGAGTGAATTCCACAGGTTCACGACCCTTTGAGAGAAGTAATTTCTCCTCTTCTCTGTATTAAATATGCTGCCCCTTATCTTAAAACTATGACGTCTCATTCTAGAATGCCCCACAAGAGGAAGCATCCGCTCTACGTCCACTTTGTCCATAGCTTTTATCATCTTGTCTACTTCAATTAGATGATCTCTCATTCTTCTAAAATCGAGAGCGTATAGGCCCAAACTGCTCAATCTCTCCTCATTAAGCAGACCCCTCATCTCTGGATTCAATCTAGTGAACCCCCTCTGAACTGCCTCCAATGATTTAGATTTAGATTTATTGTCACTGTACCGTGAAAAGTATTCTGCGTATCGTCCAGACGGATCGTTCCCTACATGAAAAATATAGGACTTGCGATAAATACCCAGTGTAAATACATAGACACCGGGTGAAGCATACAGAGTGTCGTACGAGACAGTAGAGAGAAGACGCGTGGAGAGATCAGTTCAATCCATAAGAAGGTCATTCAGGAGTAATGCAGCGACATCCCTCCTCGAGTAAGGGGACCAATCTGTGCACAATCCTCCAGGTGTGGTCTCACCAATGCCTTGTACAGTTGCAGCAACACTTCCCTACCTTTATACTCTATTCCTTTGGCTATAAGTGTCAAAGTTCCATTTGCCTTCCTTATTACCTGCTGCACCTGCATACTAACTTTCTGTGATTCATGCACAATGACACCCAGGTCCCTCTGTATTGGAGCACCCTGAAGTGTCTCTCCATTTAGATAATAAGTTGCCTTTCCATTTTTCCAACTAAAATGGATGACATCAAAGGTATCCTCGTTAAATTTTAGCCCACTCGCCTCTCTATATCTGTTTGCAAATCTCTTATTTCCTCATTGCAACTTATTGCACCACCTATTTTAGTGTAATTTGCAAATTTGGTTATCGCACCTTCTATCCCTGCATCCAAGTCGTTAATTTAAAAAAAAATTTAGCGTATCCAATTAATTTTTCCAATTAAGGGCCAAATTAGCGTGGCCAATCCACCTACCCTGCACATCTTTGGGTTGTGGGGGCGAAACCCACGCGGACACGGGGAGAATGTGCAAACTCCACACGGACAGTGACCCAGAGCCGGGGTCGAACCTGGGACCTCAGCGCCGTGAGGCAGCAGTGCTAACCCACTGCGCCACCGTGCTGCCCTCATCCAAGTCATTAATATATGTTATAAATAGCTTGGGACAAAGGGCAGCACGGTGGTGCAGTGGGTTAGCGCTGCTGCCTCACGGTGCCGAGGTCCCAGGTTCGATCCCAGCCCTGGGTCACTGTCCGTGTGGAGTTTGCACATTCTCCCCGTGTCTGCGTGGGTTTCGCCCCCACAACCCAAAGATGTGCAGGTTAGGTGGATTGGTCACGCTAAATTGCCCCTTAATTGGAAAAATGAATTGTGTACTCTAAATTTATTTTTAAAATTAAAAAATAAATAGCTGGGGCCTCGAGGACTGAACCCTCTGGCACCCCACTAGCTACATCTTGCTAACTAGAAAAAGATGGGTGAACGACATCTTCTGTGGACTCTCGAGGGTTAAATTACGAGGACGGATGTCACCGGCTCGGATTGTAATACCTTAGAATTCAGGAGATTAAGGGGTGATTTAATCAAGATTTGAAGGTATGAAGGGGAACTGATGGGGCCCAGAACGGGAGACGACATTTCCATTCGTTCGGGGATTCCAGACCGATGAGAGGAGGGGGATGGGGTGGCAAAATGTCGATCGTTCGGGAGCGGAATTCGGAAACGCTTCCAACAGGGAAGAGTTAGGAATGCTCTCCCACAAACGGCAATTGTTGCTTGACCAATCCTGAAGGATAAGAGTGAGATTGAGAGATTTCTCATCCAAAGGGTGTTAAGGGGCAAATACAGGGGGAGGTGGAGTTAGCCCTCCGAGCAGTTGTGATGTCATTGCATGATAGGTCAGACGCGAGGGGCAGAACGACCTCCAGCCCCTGCAGCTCTCTTATTTATTGCCGCCTCTGTTTTGCAGATTCAGAAACCGCCGTCAGACTTGCTCATTGCCAAGTGGTCGAAATGTTTGTCCCTCGCAAAGGCTGACGTGACGCAACTTGTTCGTACCTCATTTGTTCTCAAACAATATTTTTATTCTCCTCTTTTTCCACTTTTTCATCAACCCCAAGATAACATAGAACATACAGTGCAGAAGGACGCTATTTGGCCCATCGAGTCTGCACCGACCCACTTAAGCCCTCGCATCCACCCTATCCCCGTAACCCAATAACCCCTCCTAACCTTTTTTGGACACTAAGGGCAATTTACCATGGGCAATTTATCTTGGGGCAGCACGGTAGCATGGTGATTAGCATAAATGCTTCACAGCTCCAGGGTCCCAGGATCGATTCCCGGCTGGGTCACTGTCTGTGTGGAGTCTGCACGTCCTCCTCCTGTGTGCGTGGGTTTCCTCCAGGTGCTCCGGTTTCCTCCCACAGTCCAAAGATGTGCGGGTTAGGTGGATTGGCCATGCTAAATTGCCCGTAGTGTAAGGTTAATGGGGGGATTGTTGGGTTACGGGTATAGGGTGGATACGTGGGTTTGAGTAGGGTGATCATTGCTCGGCACAACATCGAGGGCCGAAGGGCCTGTTCTGTGCTGTACTGTTCTATGTTCTAATCCACCTAACCTGCACGTCATTGGACTGTGGGAGGAAACCGGAGCACCCGGAGGAAACCAACGCACACACGGGGAGAACGTGCAGACTCCGCATAGACAGTGACCCAGCGGGGAATCGAACCTGGGACCCTGGTGCTGCGAAGCCACAGTGCTAGCCACGTGTGCTACCGTGCTGCCCATAACCAACAATAACAAATACAATAGCAATCCCCCAACCAGCGTGTCCTCCAACATACGAACCCAAACCTTCCCCCTACATCCCAAATACAGAACAAGAGAATCCACAGTCATCCCCCACAGGGAACACTCAACCCCCCGCCAATCCCCCTAATGTTCGATGGCATCCAATTCTTGAAAGGGCATGATAAATAATGGCCGTGAATTGTAGAACCCTTCCATCCTTCCCCTCAACTCAACCTTCACCTTCTCCAGTGTCCAAAAACTCCGACAGATCCCCCTCGCTGCCTCGCCTGACATCCACCCCACCAGGACCCGCCTTCGGGTAGTCAGTGAGGGGAAGGCTACGATATCCGCCCCCGCACCTGCCTGCAGCCCAGGCTGGTCCAACACCCCGAATATGGCTTCTAGGGGCCCTGGTTCGAACCTCCCATGCACCAACCCCCCCAGATGACCTGAAAGGCCTCCCTCCAATACCCCTCTTGTTTTGGACAGGACCAAAACATGTGAAGGTGGTGAGCGGGGGCTCCCTGCCACAGCGTTCACAGGCATCGTCTCCCCCCCCCCCCCCCCCCCTCAAAGAGTCGGCTCATCCTCGCCCTCGTGAAATGCGCCCCAATTCCACCTTCAGCTGTATCAGCCCCAACCTCCCGCACGGGGTCGAGGCCTTGTTCTCACCTCATCATCCTGATAACCAGTCACAGCATTTCAGACATTCCTCTTCCTGTTCACTCTCCTGCCTTCCAGCGTCTGCATTCTTTGTTTATTGTGAACCCAATGTCCTCTGGAACTGCATAGGTCCATTGGGATTGTGTACAGTGGGAGTGAATGGGAAGGGGTTTGGGTCCATTGGGATTGTGTACAGTGGGAGTGAATGGGAAGGGGTTTAGGTCCATTGGGATTGTGTAGAGTGGGAGTGAATGGGAAGGGGTTTGGGTCCATTGGGATTGTGTACAGTGGGAGTGAATGGGAAGGGGTTTGTGTCCATTGGGATTGTGTACAATGGGAGTGAATGCAAAGGGGTTTGGATCCATTGGGATTGTGTACAGTGGGAGTGAATGGGAAGGGGATTGGGGTCCATTGGGATTGTGTACAGTGGGAGTGAATGGGAAGGGGTTTGGGTCCATTGGGATTGTGTACAATGGGAGTGAATGGGAAGGGGTTTGGGTCCATTGGGATTGTGTACAGTGGGAGTGAATGGGAAGGGGTTTAGGTCCATTGGGATTGTGTAGAGTGGGAGTGAATGGGAAGGGGTTTGGGTCCATTGGGATTGTGTAGAGTGGGAGTGAATGGGAAGGGGTTTGGGTCCATTGGGATTGTGTACAGTGGGAGTGAATGGGAAGGGGTGTGTGTCCATTGGGATTGTGTACAATGGGAGTGAATGCAAAGGGGTTTGGATCCATTGGGATTGTGTACAGTGGGAGTGAATGGGAAGGGGTTTGGGTCCATTGGGATTGTGTACAATGGGAGTGAATGCAAAGGGGTTTGGATCCATTGGGATTGTGTACAGTGGGAGTGAATGGGAAGGGGTTTGGTTCCATTGGGATTGTGTACAGTGGGAGTGAATGGGAAGGGGTTTGGGAACATTGGGATTGTGTACAGTGGGAGTGAATGGGAAGGGGTTTGTGTCCATTGGGATTGTGTACAATGGGAGTGAATGCAAAGGGGTTTGGATCCATTGGGATTGTGTACAGTGGGAGTGAATGGGAAGGGGTTTGGGTCCATTGGGATTGTGTACAGTGGGAGTGAATGGGAAGGGGTTTGGGTCCATTGGGATTGTGTACAATGGGAGTGAATGCAAAGGGGTTTGGATCCATTGGGATTGTGTACAATGGGAGTGAATGGGAAGGGGTTTGGGTCCATTGGGATTGTATACAGTGGGAGTGAATGGGAAGGGGTTTGGGTCCATTGGGATTGTGTACAGTGGGAGTGAATGGGAAGGGGTTTGGGTCCATTGGGATTGTGTACAATGGGAGTGAATGGGAAGGGGTTGGGTCCATTGGGATTGTGTACAGTGGGAGTGAATGGGAAGGGGTTTGGGAACATTGGGATTGTGTACAGTGGGAGTGAATGGGAAGGGATTGATACATATTCGATTCATGACCTGAAGTGAGATTTTCTGTGCTACAACCTGAATAACTGTTGCCACTGCCTCCCTCCCTCTCTCTGCCTCCCCCCCCCTGCCTCCCCCTCTCTGCCTCCTCCCCTCCCTCTCGCTCCCCTCCTCTCGCTCCCCTCCCCCTCGCTCCCCTCCCCCTCGCTCCCCTCCCCCTCGCTCCCCTCCCCCTCGCTCCCCTCCCCCTCGCTCCCCTCCCCCTCGCTCCCCTCCCCCTCGCTCCCCTCCCCCTCGCTCCCCGCCCCCTCGCTCCCCGCCCCCGTCGCTCCCCTCCCCCTCGCTCCCCTCCCCCTCGCTCCCCTCCCCCTCGCTCCCCTCCCCCTCGCTCCCCTCCCCCTCGCTCCCCTCCCCCTCGCTCCCCGCCCCCCTCGCTCCCCGCCCCCTCGCTCCCCGCCCCTCTCGCTCCCCGCCCCCTCGCTCCCCGCCCCCCTCGCTCCCCGCCCCCTCGCTCCCCTCCCTCTCGCTCCCTCCCTCTCGCTCCCCCCCCTCGCTCCCCTCCCCCCCTCGCTCCCCTCCCCCCCTCGCTCCCCTCCCCCCCTCGCTCCCCTCCCCCCCTCGCTCCCCTCCCCCCCTCGCTCCCCTCCCCCCCTCGCTCCCCTCCCCCCCTCGCTCCCCTCCCCCCCTCGCTCCCCTCCCCCCCTCGCTCCCCTCCCCCCTCGCTCCCCTCCCCCCTCGCTCCCCTCCCCCCCTCGCTCCCCTCCCCCCCTCGCTCCCCTCCCCCCCCTCGCTCCCCTCCCCCCCTCGCTCCCCTCCCCCCCTCGCTCCCCTCCCCCCCTCGCTCCCCTCCCCCCCTCGCTCCCCTCCCCCCTCGCTCCCCTCCCCCCCTCGCTCCCCTCCCCCCCTCGCTCCCCCCCCCCCTCGCTCCCCTCCCCCCCTCGCTCCCCTCCCCCCCCTCGCTCCCCTCCCCCCCTCGCTCCCCTCCCCCCCTCGCTCCCCTCCCCCCTCGCTCCCCTCCCCCCCTCGCTCCCCTCCCCCCTCGCTCCCCTCCCCCCCTCGCTCCCCTCCCCCCCTCGCTCCCCTCCCCCCCTCGCTCCCCTCCCCCCCTCGCTCCCCTCCCCCCTCGCTCCCCTCCCCCCCTCGCTCCCCTCCCCCCCTCGCTCCCCTCCCCCCCTCGCTCCCCTCCCCCCCTCGCTCCCCTCCCCCCCTCGCTCCCCCCCCCTCGCTCCCCTCCCCCCCTCGCTCCCCTCCCCCCCTCGCTCACCCCTCCCCCCCTCGCTCCCCTCCCCCCCTCGCTCCCCTCCCCCCCTCGCTCCCCTCCCCCCCCTCGCTCCCCTCCCCCCCCTCGCTCCCCTCCCCCCCTCGCTCCCCTCCCCCCTCGCTCCCCTCCCCCCCTCGCTCCCCTCCCCCTCGCTCCCTCCCCCTCGCTCCCCTCCCCCCCTCGCTCCCCTCCCCCCCTCGCTCCCCTCCCCCCTCGCTCCCCTCCCCCCTCTCGCTCCCCTCCCCCCCCCCCCTCTCTCCCTCCCCCCCCCTCTCTCCCTCCCCCCCTCTCGCTCCCCCCCCCCCTCTCTCTGGCTCTATTGCTCTGAATGTCAGGTGGCTGAATCTACCCCAGTTCAGAAGGAGAAGAAGCCGAAGGATCATTTCTCTCTGAAGAAGCTGGTCCGTTGGCTCCACCTGAAGGAGCCGACCTACAACATCATGTGCCTGCTGGGTCGAAGGTGAGTGCCAACGCGGAGAATTGACTCTGATATCTCCTATTGGAGAGCATCATCGGAGACCCTCCCTTCGAGGGTGTTGTCCGCTTCAGGTCACGTGTTTCTTATTTTAAATTTAGAGTACCCAATTAATTTTTTCCAATTAAGGGGCAATTTAGCGTGGCCAATCCACCTATCCTGCACGCTTTTGGATTGTGGGGGCAAAACCCACACAGACACGGGGAGAATGTGCAAACTCCACAGGGACAGTGACCCAGAGCTGGGACCGAACAGGGACCTCGGCGCCGTGAGGCCAGAGTGCTAACCACTGCATCACCGTGCTGAGGTCACGTGTTTCTGCCATACTTCCTCATGTGTCTGAACGCATGCCATTGGCACACGGGCGTGGGAATCTCCTGTGGTAATGGGATCTGGAGTGTGGGATTTCCTACCTACTTCTTTCCAGACTCCCACCCGGGCTGGGTGATTCACTTCCTGAGGAAAGGTTGGACAGGCTCGGCTTCTCGCCGTTGGAGTTTACAGAGAAAGATGGCAAACAGGAGCAGGAGGAGGCCATCGGCCCTTCGAGCCTGCTCCGCCATTCTTTGGGATCATGGCTGATCATGAAACGAAAATGGCTTATTGTCGCGAGTAGGCTTCAAATGAAGTTACTGTGAAAAGCCCCTAGTCGCCACATTCCGGCGCCTGTCCGGGGAGGCTGGTACGGGAATCGAACCGTGCTGCTGGCCTGCCTTGGTCTGCTTTAAAAGCCAGCGATTTAGCCCAGTGAGCTAAACCAGCCCCTCATCCAACTCGATAGCCTGTTCCTGCCTCTTCCCTCCATTTCCTTTCATTTCCAAGTTCTACATCTAACTACGTCTTGAAAATATACAAGGTTTTGGCCTCAACTCCTTCCTGTGGCAGAGAACTCCATAGGCTCTCTGAAGAAATGTCTCCTTATCTTTGTCCGAAATGGTCTACCCCGTCTCCCCAGACTGTGTGACCCCTGGTTCTGGACACACCCACCATCGGAAACATCGTTCCTGCATCTACCCTGTCTAGTCCTGTTAGAATTTTATAGGTTCCTGTGAGATCCCCCCCCCCCCCGATTCGTCTGAACTCCAGCACGGTAGCACAATGGTTAGCACGGTTGCTTCACTGCGCCGGGGTCCCAGGTTCGATTCCCTGCTGAGTCACTGTCTGTGCGGAGTCTGCACGTTCTCCCCCCCCGTCTGCGTGGGTTTCCTCCGGATGCTCCGGTTTCCTCCCACAGGTTAGGCGGATTGACCACGATAAATAGTGTCCAAAAAGGTTAGGTGGGGATCGGGTGGAGGTGTGCGACTTAAGTGGGGTGCTCTTCACAAGGGCCAGTGCAGACTCGATGGGCCGAATGGCCTCCTTCTGCACTGTGAATTCTATGTATTAATTCTAACCGACTCAACTCTCCTCTTGCATCAGTCCCACCATCCCGTGAATCGGCCTGGTAAATCTCGCTGCACCTCCTCCAGAGCAAGAACATCCTTCCTCACAGAAGGAGACCAAACTATACACAATATTCCAGGTATGACCTCGCCAAAGCCCTGTGTAATTGCAGCAACTCATCCCTGCTCCTGTACTCTAATCCGCTCGCAGTGAAGGCCAGCACACCATTTGCCTTCTTTACCGCCTGCTGTACCTGCATCTGACCTTCAGTGACTGGTGTTCGAGGATAACCAGGTCTCGTGGCACATTCCCCCCTCCTAATTTATGGCCGTTCAGCCTATAGTCTGCCTTCTCGTTTTTGCGACCAAAGTGGATAACCTCGCATTTATCCACTTAAACTGTATCTGCCATTTGTTTGCCCACCCACTCAACTTGTCCAAATCACACTGAAGGATCTCTGCATCCTCCTCACAGCTCACCCTCCCATGCAACTTTGTATCTTCTGCAAACTTGACTCAAATATTACATTTTGTTTCCTCATCTAAATCATTAAGATACATTGTGAATATCTGGGGTTTAAGCACCAATCCCTGTGGTACCCCACTAGTCACTGCCTGCCAATTTGAAAAAAGATCTGTTTATTCCTCCTTTGTTTCCTGTCAGCCAACCAGTTCAATACACTACCCCTAATCTCATGCTCTTTAATTTTACACGCTAATCTCTTATGTGGGACTTTTGTCGAAAGCCTTCAGAAAGTCCAAATATACCACATCCACTGGCTCCCCTTCGTATCCTCCACTAATTATTCCAGTAGGTTTGTCAAGCATGGTTTCCCTTACGTAAATGCATGCCGACTGCCCAATCCCGCCAGTGTTTTCGAAGTGCTCTGATACTTAGAAGATTAAGAGATGACTGAATCAAAATCTTTGAGATCCTGAGGGGGTCTTGGAGAGGGTGTGGGTGTGTAGAGGATGATTCCTCATGTGGGAGAATCCAGAACTTTGGGGGGGGGGGGGGGGGGGGGATTTACTGTTTAAAAATAAAGGGTCAGGGCAGCATGGTGGCACAGTGGTTAGCACTGCTGCCTCACGGCGCCGAAGCCCAGATTCGATCCCGGCTCTGGGTCACTGTCCATGTGGAGTTTGCACATTCTCCCCGTGTCTGCGTGGGTTTCGCCCCCACAACCCAAAGATGTGCAGGGTAGGTGGATTGGCCGCGCTAAATTGCCCCTTAATTGGAAAAAATGAATTGGGTAGGGCAGCACGGTAGCATTGTGGATAGCACAATCGCTTCACAGCTCCAGGGTCCCAGGTTCGATTCCGGCTTGGGTCACTGTCTGTGCGGAGTCTGCACATCCTCCCCGTGTGTGCGTGGGTTTCCTCCGGGTGCTCCGGTTTCCTCCCACAGTCCAAAGATGTGCAGGTTAGGTGGATTGGCCATGATAAATTGCCCTCAGTGTCCAAAATTGCTCTTAGTGTTGGGTGGGGTTACTGGGTTATGGGGATAGGGTGGAGTTGTTGACCTTGGGTAGGGTGCTCTTTCTGAGAGCCGGTGCAGACGCGATGGGCTGAATGGCCTCCTTCTGCACTGTAAATTCTATGTGCAGGGTAGGTGGATTGGCCATGCTAAATTGCCCCTTAATTGGAAAAAAATAATTGGGTACTCTAAATTTATAAAAAATTTAAAAAAATAAAGGGTCGTCCATTTAAGACTGAGGTGAGGGGAATGTTTTTCTCTGAGGGCGGTGAGTGTCTGGAACTCTCTTTCTCAAAAGGCGACGGAGGCAAGTCTTTGAATATTTCCAAAACACAGGTGGATAGATCCTTGATGAGCAAGGTGGGGGTGAAAGGTCATTGGGAGTGCAGCTTCGAGGACACGATGAGATCAGCCATGAGGGGCCAAATGGCCAAATCTTTGTTCAGACCATAAGCTGTAGGAGCAGAAGGGGCCATTCGGTCCATCGAGTCTGCTCTGCCCATTCAATGAGATCGTGACTGATCTGATGTGATAATCCTCAACTCCACTTTCCCGCCATTGGGAATGATTGGCAACTACTTTATCACAGTCACTTGAGGCCAACGCTTCAAGCAGAACATTTTGCGTGTCTTTGAAGCGGTTTCTCTGTCCTCCACCTGGAACATTCTGAGAGTCAAGTGGGGATATACGGCGCAGTTTTGGTAATATCACTGGACAAATGCCCTGCAGATACTGGTTCAAATCCAACCACGGCAACTGGTGGAAATTGGCATAATTAATTTAAAGCCAGTCAGTCGTCGTGCCACGAAACAATTGTTATAAAAGCCCATCTGGTTTACCATAGAATTTTTACCATAGAATTTACAGTGCAGAAGGAGGCCATTCGGCCCATCGTTAGATACAGAGTAAAGCTCCCTCCACACTGTCCCCATCAAACACTCCCAGGACAGGTACAGCACGGGGCTGGTTTAGCACAGGGCTAAATTGCTGGCTTTGAAAGCATACCAAGGCAGACCAGCAGCACGGTTCAATTCCCGTACCAGCCTCCCCGAACAGGCGCCGGAATGTGGCGACTAGGGGCTTTTCACAGTCACTTCATTTGAAGCCTACTCGTGACAATAAGCGATTTTCATTTCATTTCATTTTCATTTCACGTCATTCGCAAAACTTACAGATCATCGGCTCCACGTTCTCATCTATATCATTTGTATATAATCACGAACAAGAAAGCACCTAGCACTGATCCCTGTGGTATGCCACTGCACACCGGCCTCCAGTCACTCAAACAGCCTTCTACCATCACCCTCTGTCTCCTATCACTAAGCCAGTTTTGGATCCGACTTGCCACGTTACCCTAAATCCCGTGTGCTTTTACCTTTATCTGTCTCCCGTGCAGGAAATCCATTTCAACCACATCAACTGCACCACCCTCATCGACACACCTGGTCACCTCAAAAATGCAATCAAATTTGTTAGGCTTGACCTTGTGGTGAATGTAACATTATAATCACACTGTATCTTTGTAAGCACAGTAGCGTTATCCGACCACTAGGGGGAGTAGCTCTCGGAATGCTCAGGAGCTTGTACGGGGCTCCACCCTTGGCTCCGCCCACGACTCCTCCCCCTAGTGCTGCTGTATAAATACCCTTGTCCAGAGTCAGCCTGCAGTTCACTGAGAGTTCATCAATGGGTAACAGGCTGGCTCTGTAGTAAGTCGATTAAAGCCTATATTCATATCGGAAACACGTGTCTGGTGAATTGATGGTTCCATCAGACCTCCCCCTGACAAAGCCGTGCTGACTGACCCTGATCAAAGCTTGCCTCTCCCAAGTGGAGATAGATTCTCGCCGTCGGTATTTGCTCCAATAGTTTCCCTCCCACTGATGTGGGACTCACTGGTCTGCAGTTCCCTGGATTATCTCTATCACCCTTCTTGAAAAGCAAAACCGTATTGGCTGCCCTCCAATCCCCTGGTACCTCCTCTGTGGTCCGAGAGGAATTAAAAGATTTGGGTCAGATCCCCTGTAATTTCCTCCTTTGCCTCCCCACCGCAGCCTGGGTTACAACTCATCCGGATTTGGGGATTCCTCCATTTTAAAAATTATAAATGTTTTTTCGAACACTTGAGTGATTCGCGCGCGTTTTCCAGCGGGCGTGATGACTTAGTCCCCAAAAGGGAGAATCCCGAGGTGTTCGCTCCACTGGGGTTTGACGGGCTTCCTGACCGAAACCCAGGTCAAACGAGCCACCGCACGCGGTGATCATGCGGTTTCACAACTACCAGAATATTGTGGATTATGTTTGTTCTCTTTGCGGCCTTGTCGTTCGTTCAACTGAGAAGATATTGTGTACAAGATAAAAACAACAACGCTATATATTCAGCAAAATCACATGATTGACAAGTAAAGAGAAGCATGTCGGGGGGGGGGGGGGGGTATATGTACATCGAGGTACTGGAGAGACAATAACGCTACATCCGTATGCCTGTCTTGTGCATTCTTTCATTTTTATACATTTTGTTTGTCCAGTACAGAGAGATTGAACAGACCCCCGGCAAGGGGCTGGGGGGGAACGGATGCGGGGGGGGGGGGGGGGGGGGGGGGGAGGGGTGCTGGGTGGCGCCCCTGTTGTTGTTACTTGCTTTGAGATTTCCCCACTTTAAGCTCGCCGAAACATCCAGTACCTCCTCACTCCCTATGTCGGACTGTTGGAGAACGTCGCAGTCCCTCTCCCTGAATTCTGTACCTGCATCTTCCTCCTGAGTGAAGACGGATGTGAAGTACTTGTTTAACACCCTATCAATGTCCCCTGGCTCCTCGTGCAGATTGCCCCCCTGGTCCCTTATGACCCCTACTCTTTTCCTGGTTATCCACTTCCCCTTAATATAATTATAGAACGTCTTGGGATTATCCCTAATCTTACCTGCCAGTGCTTTTTCACGCCCCCCCCCCCCCCCATTTGCTCTCCTAATTGCTTTCTTAAATTTACCTCCTGCACTTTCTATACTCCACTGAGGCCTCAGCTTATTGCTCCCTTTGTACCTGCTAAACACCCCTCTTTCCTTTCTTATCTAGCCCTGGATATTCGCAGACATCCAGGGTTCTCTGGGCTTGTTCCTTCCGCGTTTCACCCCAAAGGGAACATGTTGGATCTAAGCGCTTCCCTATTTCCTTTTCCATCGCCTCCTCGCTGCTCAGCTGTAGATGCTCCTTCAAGAAGTTGTTCCTAGTCTACTTTGGCCAGATCCTTCCTTATTTTAGTAAACCCTGCCTTCCCCCCACCCCCAATCCAAAACAGTTTTTTGCAGGCCACCTTTTTCCTTTTCCGTAACAATCATAAATTGCACTGTGTTGTGGTCGCTATCACTAAAATGCTCCCCCACTGCCACCTCGAAACCTGTCCGGTTCGTTCCCCATAATTGGATCCAGCACTGCGCCCTCCCTTGTTGGACCTTTTGCATGTTGATGTAAAAAAGCTTTCCTGAATACATTTCAAGAAATCCACCCTCCTCTAAACCCTTTAATAATAATAATCTTTATTGTCACAAGTCAGCTTACATTAATATTGCAATGAAAAGCCCCTAGTCACCACATTCCGGAGCCTGTCCGGGTCACTGAGGGAGAATTCAGAATGTCCAAATTACCCAACAGCACGTCTTTCGGGACTTGTGGGAGGAAACCGGAGCACCCGGAGGAAACCCACGCAGACACGGGGAGAACGTGCAAACTCCGCAAAGACGGTGACCCAAGCTGGGAATTGAACTCAGGACCCTGGCGCTCTGAAACAACAGTGCTAACCACTATGCTACCGTGCTTTACACTACTGACTATCCCAATTAATGTTGGGATTAATGTAAAGACTCATTATTACTTCACCTCAGTGAATTGTCTACATATGTGCTCCTCTATTGCTCGCTGACTGTTTGGGGGCCTATAATACACTCCCGGCAATGTGACTGCCCCCTTGTTATTCCTATGCTTTATCCGCAAAGCCTCATTTGCAGACTCTTCCAAGATATTGTCCTGTTATGGACCAGGGTTTAGAGAACCCCAAAGTGTATCATGGAGTTCACCTGACCCACAGCTTTTACTAGATTGTGGTATGGGGAGCACACGGCCCACTCTACAGGTGTGGTACAGCAGAAATGGAAAAGTATTTTTTAAAGCAAAACAATGTTTATTCTATGAATTCAAGTTAACCTTTTAAAAACATACAGTGAACATCTTAGCAACCATTAATTCAAATACAACCCCCAAAGAATACAACACTGAGTAATCCTTTAAGCTTTCCTTTTAACACCCATATGACTGAAAACACCTTTTACCAGAAGCACATCAGGTTAAAGTCACTACTGTTATTAGTTTTAAATCACCAGGATCGGTTTAGTCTTTAGGTTACAGAGAGAGATTCAGACACCTTCTGGCTGTGACTGCAGCTATCCAGCTCTGAAAAGGAAACTAAAACACACCCTGCAGCAAACAACCTAAAACGAAAGTAAAAAGCCGACAGACAGCCCAGCTCCACCCACTCTCTGACATCACTGCCGTGGTAAACACCCATTTCTTAAAGCTACTCTCACTGCAGATATTTATATACACGCCCATTTATAAACACTCATTTCTTAAAGGTACTCTCACATGACAGACCCCCACTGCAGAAACTGACTCCTCAATTCATGATGCAACACTGTCTCCCCTACTGTCTCCCCTCTCACACCCGACTCACCTGAAGATCCTATTGCCCCTCCCCCAACCACGTCTCTGTGATGGTATCCGCATTCCAGTTCCATGTGGTACAGAGTAAAGCCCCCTCTTCGCCACCCCAGTTATCAGCTCAATTCCTGTGTTGCCTTTGAAATCCTCTGTTCTCATTCCTTGCGACTGAATTGTTTTTTCCCCCGCGGCCTCCAGGTACCCGTCTGATCTCCAGTCGTTCGCTCGCAGCCGCCTGCCCGGCCCCTGGGATTCTCGGAGAGCTGGGAAGAGGATGAAGTTCCAAGTGCCGGAGACCTGGGACAGGCAGCTCTCGCTCCGTGGCAATAATGTGAAAGTCTGGGAGGAGCTGATAGGTACATCCGCGCGCCGGTTCAGGTGTCAGGATTTTGTATTGCCTCACCATATTCTTCCGAGCGCAGAATTGTTACGGGGCAGACGTGTCTGCACCGGCTCTCCAAGCGAACACCGTGATTTATTCTCGTTCCCCTTCCTTTCCCCCTGGACCAAAATTAACTGCTTCCCAAATTTGATGCCTCTTGTGCAGAAGGAGGCCATTTGGCCCACCGACCTTCTGAAAGAGCAGCCCACCTAGGCCCACTTCCCCATCCTCTCCCCGTAACCCCACAACCCCAACCCAACCACATCTTTTGGACACTAAGGGACGATTTGTCGTGGCCAATCCACCGAACCCGCACATCTTTGGACAGTGAGAGGAAGCCGGAGCACCCGGAGGAAACCCACGCAGACGCGGGGAGAACGTGCAGACTCCACACAGCCAGTCACCTAAGGTCGGAATTGAACCTGCGTCCCTTGGTATTGTGAGGCAGCAGTGCTGACCACTGTGCCACCGTGCCGCCTTGAACCTCATCTGCCGCCTGTTCCATCGACTTGCCCGTGTCCTGTCGAAGTTCGACACTGTCACATTGCTTCCAATTTTGAAATTGCGCTCCTGTACTCTTGAGGTCTAGGTCATTAATATATATCAGGAAAGATAACACTGAGTCCTGGGAAACACCTCTTCAAGTCTCCCTCCAGCCCCAGAACCACCCAGTTACCCTCAGCCTTTGTTTCCTGCCACTCAGCCAATCCTGCATCCGTGTTGCTGTTGTCCATTTTGCCCCACGAGCTGTAAGACCTCGAAAGCCTGTTGTGTGGCACTGTGCTGAGTGCCTTTTGGAAGCCTATGTACACCACGTCAACTGCATCACCCTCATCAATCCTCCTGTTACCACCTCTTCAAAAAGAAAACTCCAGCAAGCTGGTTGAACACAACTTCCCCTGAACAAATCCAGTCATGAGAAACCTCTTTCTCCAGAGAGTGCTGTGTATCCATACAATCCTCCCAGTGCAGGAGTCTTCCCATCAAATCTGCACCTATCCTCTGAAAGAGCACTCCACCTCGGCCCACACCCCGTCCTATCCCTGTAACTCCGTGCATTGATCATGACCAATCCGCCCAAGCTGCACATCTTTGGCCTGGGAAAAAAATCCACGCAGACACAGGGAAAACTCTGTGTACCATCTACAAGATGCACCGCAGCGACTCACCAAGGCTCCTTCGACAGCACCTTCCAAACCCACCACCTCTACCATCTGGAAGGACAAGGGGGCAGCAGACACATGGGGAACTCCACCACCTGCAAGTTCCCCCCCTCCGAGCCCCACACTCACCGCCCTGACTGGGAAATATATCGGCCGTTCCTTCATTGTCGCTGGGTCACAATCCTGGCCCTCCCTCCCTGACAGCACTGTGGGTGTTACCCACACCACACAGGGACTGCAGCCGGTTCAAGATGGCGGCTCACCCACCACCTTCTCAAGGGGCAATTTGGGATGGGTAATAAATTAAAACTGGAAGAGTGCAGAGATCTCAGGGGTTATAGGACTGGAGGAAATTCCAGAGATAAGGCGAGGTGGAGGGCATGGATGCACTGGAAAACAAGCAAACTCCACACAAACGGTCGCCCAAGGCCGGAATCGAACCCAGGCCCCTGGCACTGTTGAGTGTGCCACTGGGCCACCTCTTGGGATATCGTGGAAACACCCTGGAATGTAGATCCCGCCACCATGAAGAAATAAGTACCACAGAACCATAAAATCCCCACAGTGCAGTCGAAGGCCGTTCGCCCCATCGAGTCTGCACCGACCCTCTGGAAGAGCTAGGCCAACTCCCCCATTCTCTCCTCGTAACCCCACCTAACCTACACATCTTCAGACACTAAGGAGCAATTTATCATGGCTAATCCACCTAACCGTCTTTGGACTGTGGGAGGAAACCGGAGCACCTGGAAGAAACTCAGGCAGATACGGGGAGAACATGCAGACTCCGCACAGACAGTGACCTGAGGCCAGAATTGAACTGAGTGAGGCAGCAATGCTAACCACAGTGCCACCATGCCGCGATGCACTTGAGGGAAAGCTAGATGAACATTTGAAGGGAGAAGAGAATAAAAGGATCTAATTTTGATTTTGAACTCCAATGCTTTTCTAATTCTCGTCCTTTTCCAGTGCATCCATGCCTTCCACCTCTCTTTATCTCTGGAATCTCCGCCAGTCCTATAACTCCTGAGATCTCTGCACTCTTCCAGTTTTAATTTGCTGCTCGTCCTAATTGCCCCTTGAGAAGGTGGTGGGTGAGCCGCCATCTTGAACCGGCTGCAGTCCCTGTGTGGTGTGGGTAACACCCACAGTGCTGTCAGGGAGGGAGGGCCAGGATTGTGACCCAGCGACAGTGAAGGAACGGCCGATATATTTCCCAGTCAGGATGGTGAGTGTGGGGCTCGGAGGGGGGGAACTTGCAGGTGGTGGAGTTCCCCATGTGTCTGCTGCCCCCTTGTCCTTCTAGATGGTAGAGGTGGTGGGTTTGGAAGGTGCTGTCGAAGGAGCCTTGGGGAGTCGCTGCGGTGCATCTTGTAGATGGTACACACACTGCTGCCACTGTGCGTCGATGGTGGAGGGAGTGAATGTTTGTGGATGGGGTGCCGATCAAAGCGGGGCTGCTTTGTCCTGGATGGTGTCGAGCATCTCGAGTGTTGTTGGAGCCGCACTCATCCAGGCAAGTGGAGAGAATCCCATCACACTCCTGACTTGTGCCTTGGAGATGGTGGACAGGCTTTGGGGGGAGTCAGGAGGTGAGTTACTCCCCGCAGGATTCCCAGCCTCTGACCTGCTCTTGTAGCCGCAGTATTGATGTGGCTGGGTCCAGTTCAGTTTCTGATCAATGGTAACCCCCAGGGTGTTGATCGTGGGGGATTCAGTGATGGCCATGCTATTGAATTCAGCCTCTTGTGCAACCACCTCCTCCCCCCAATTTTGATCGCTCCGCCATTGGTGCCTTTAGCTGGCGGGGGTCCCCGAGCTCTGGAATGTCCTCACTAAATCTCTCTGACCCCCAACCCCTCCCCCACTCCACTCTTGCTTCCTCACGGGTGCTCCTTAAAACTCTCCCCATTGTGCCAGCGTTTGGTCGCCTGACTTGGTGTTATACTCCTGTGAAGCACCTTGGGATGTTTTGTTACGTTAAAGGTGCCGCATAAATGTAAGTTGTTAGTAACAGAAGAATTAGAGTAGGCCACTCGACCCTTCGATTCTGCTTCGTCAATCAGTAAGATCATGGCTGATCTGATTGTAACTTCAATTCCACATTCCCGCCTACCCCCCCCTCACTAACCTTTCACCCCCTTGTTAAAGAATCTATTCAAGGGCAGCACGGTGGTGCAGTGGGTTAGCACTGCTGCCTCACGGCGCCGAGGTCCCAGGATCGATCCTGGCTCTGGGTCACTGTCCATGTGGAGTTTGCACATTCTCCCCGTGTTTGCGTGGGTTTTGCTCCCACAACCCAAAGATGTGCAGGGTAGGTGGATTGGCTGCGCTAAATTGCCCCTTTAATTGGGGGGGGGAAAAAAAATTGAAAAAAAGAAATTTTATAAAAAATCTATTCAGCTCTGCCTTAAAAATATTCAAAGATTCTCCTTCTGCCTTTTAAGGAACAGAGTTCCGATATTCTTGCCCCTTTGAGAGAAGAAATTTCTCCTAATCTCTGTCTTAAATTTTTTTTTAAACAGTGACTCCCTAATTCTGGATTCCCCACTGGAGGGAAGGTCCTCTACGACCACCGAGTTCCAGGTCCCTTCGGGATCTTAAAGGTTTTGATCAAGTCGTCTCACTCCTGACTGGATACAAAACTAACCTGTCCAACCTTTCCTCATAAGGCAACCCACCCATTCTTGGCATTAGTCCAGTATACCTTCTCTGAACTGCTTAATGCATTTACATATTTTCTTAAATAAGGAGACCAATACTATACACACTGTGGTCTCACCAATGTCCTGTATAACTGAAGCATAACCTCCCTACTTTTGTATTCAATTCCCTTCACAATAAACAATAACATTCTATTAGTTTTCCTAATTACTTGCTGTGTATACTTTTGGGCGGCACGGTAGCACAAGTGGATAGCTTCACAGCGCCAAGCTCCAGGTTCGATTCACCGCTGGGTCACTGCCTGTGCGGAGTCTGCACGTTCTCCCCGTGTGTGTGCGTGAGTTTCCTCCGGGTGCTCCGGTTTCCTCCCACAGTCCAAAGATGTGCAGGTTAGGTGGATTGGCCACGATAAATTGCCCTTAGTGACCAAAAAGGTGAGGAGGGGTTATTGGGTTATGGGGATAGGGGGGGAAGTGAGCGCTTAAGTGGGTCGGTGCAGGCTCGATGGGCCGAATGGCCTCCTTCTGCACTGTATGTTTTATGTACTCGCCTTTTGTGATTCATGCACCAGGACACCCAGATCCCTCTGCGTCTCAGAGCTCTGCAATTTCTCACCATTTAGATCATAAACTTCTTTTTTATTCTTCCTGCCAAAATGGACAATTTGCCCATATAACCTCCACTTGGCAGATTTGTGCCCACTCAATTCACCCATCTATGTCCCTTTGTAGCCTCCTTATGTCCTCTTCACAATTTACCTGTCTTTGTGTCGTCAGGAAATTCAGCAATCGTATCTTCAGTCCCTTCACCCCTTTTCAAATTTGAATCTTTGAACAGCACGGTAGCACAGTGGTTAGCACTACTGCCTCACAGCTCCAGGGTCCCAGGTTTGATTCCGGCTTGGGTCACTGCCTGTGCGGAGTCTGCACATTCTCCCCGTGTGTGCGTGGGTTTCCTCCGGGTGCTCCGGTTTCCTCCCACAGTCCAAAGATGTGCAGGTTAGGTGAATTGGCCATGCTAAATTGTCCCTTAGTGTCCAAAAACAAAAGGTTAGATGGGGTTATGGGGATAGGGTGGAGGTGTGGGCCTGGGTGGGGTGTTCTTTCCAAGGGCTGGTGCAGACTCGATGGGCCAAATGACCTCCTTTTGCACGGTAAATTCTATGATACAACTCGTTTATATAAATTGTAAAAAGCTGAGGCCCCAGCACTGATCCACTTGTCGCATTGTGCCAACCAGAACAAGACACATTTATGCCAACTTTGTTTCTTGTTAGCTTGCCAATCTTTAATCCATGCCAATATGTTAGCCCCTATACCATGAACGTTTACTTTCCGCAATAACCTTTGATGTGGCACCTTATCAGATGCCTTCTGGAAATCAACTGCAGCACATCCACCGGTTCCCCTCTACCCAAGGTACCTGTGACTCCTCCAAAGAACTCCAATGAATTGGTTCAACATTCTTTCCCTTTCACAAAACCATGTTGACTCTGCCCAATTGTCGTGAACTTTTCTATGTACCCTGTTGGAACATCTGTGATATATAGATCAACATTGTGATGAATGGGCAGCACGGTAACGCAGTGGGTAGCACTGCAGCTTCACGGCGCCGAGGTCCCAGGTTCGATCCCGACTCTGGTTCTCTGTCCGTGTGGAGTTTGCACATTCTCCCCGTGCTTACGTGGGTTTCACCCCACAACCCAAAGATGTGCAGATTAGGTGGATTGGCCACACTAAATTGGCCCTTAATTGGAGAAAATAAATTGGGTACTGTAAATTTTAAAAAGAACATTGTGATGAATGTAGGAATTTCAGATAGATGGTATTATATAACTTTGGTGCAGTAAGGATTAAATGCCCGGGTTAGTGTGTGTATGACTGCTGCAGTCATGTTTCTAAAAATCCTGGTTTGAAAAGCATCAGACTTTTTGGGGACAGGTGTTAGAGATGAATGGAATTTTGTTTATATAAACAAAGTTCCCTGGGGAGTAGATAATTCGAGATATTGTGTTTAGCTTTGTAAGATACCAGGGACGAGAAGGGGAGAGCCGGGGGGGGGTGGGGGGGGGGGGGGGGCCATCGCTATGGGAAGCGGGTCAGAAAAGAAGGGATGACCCGGGGCGAGCAAGGGACAAGACATGGCTAATCGACAGGGAGTAGGGACGGGTCGCTCTGCGACCCGATTGATCACGTGGAACGTAAGGGGGCTGAATGGGCCGGTCAAAAGATCAAGGGTCTTCTCACACCTGAAGGGACTGAAGGCTGATGTAGCAATGCTGCAGGAGACTCATTTGAGGGTAGCAGATCAGGTCCGCCTGAGAAGGGGGTGGGTGGGACAGGTGTTCCACTCAGGCTTGGATATCAAGAACCGGGGGGTGGCGATTTTGGTGGGAAAGAGAGTGTCGTTTGTGGCGGCAGAGGTGGTGGCAGACAAGGAGGGCAGGTACGTGATGGTGAGGGGTAGGCTGCAGGGAGAGAGTGTGGTACTGGTAAATGTGTATGCCCCGAACTGGGACGACGCGGGTTTTATGAGGCGCCTGCTGGGCCTCATCCCGGGACTGGAGGCAGGGGGCCTGATCATGGGAGGGGACTTTAATACGGTGCTAGACCCTGGGCTGGATAGATCGAGTTCCAGGACGAATAGGAGGCCGGCAGCGGCAGAGGTGTTAAGGGGGTTCATGGAGCAGATGGGAGGGGTAGACCCATGGAGATTTGGTAGGCCTAGGGCGAGGGAGTATTCTTTTTTCTCCCACGTCCACAGAGTGTACTCTAGGATCGATTTTTTCGTATTGAACAGGGGGCTGATACCGAGAGTGCAGGACACGGAGTACTCGGCCATTGCGATATCGGACCATGCACCACATTGGGTGGACGTGGACATGGGGGAGGCGCGGGACCAACGCCCGTTGTGGCGCCTGGATGTAGGGCTGTTGGCGGACGAAGAGGTGTGCAGAAGGGTGAGAACGGGCATTGAGAACTATCTGGGTACGAATGACACAGGTGAGGTGCAGGTGGGGACGGTCTGGGAGGCCTTGAAAGCAGTGATTAGAGGAGAGCTGATCTCCATAAGGGCACACAGAGAGAGGAAGGAGAGGCAGGAAAGGGAGAGGCTGGTGGGGGGGCTCCTAGAAGTAGATAGGAAATATGCGGCGGCGCCAGAGGAGGGGCTATTAAGGGAGCGGCGTAGCTTGCAGGCCAGGTTCGACCTACTGACCACTAGGAAGGCGGAAATGCAGTGGAGAAGGGCGCAGGGGGCGGCGTATGAGTACGGGGAAAAGGCGAGCAGGATGCTGGCACACCAGCTTCGTAAGCGAGATGCAGCCAGAGAGATTGGGGGAGTGAGAGAGAGGGGTGGGGATGTAGTGCAGAAGGGGCAAGAGGTGAATAGGGTCTTTAGGGACTTCTATAGGGAATTGTATAGGTCTGAACCGCCGAAGAGGAGAGGGGGAATGAAGAACTTTCTCGACAAATTGGGGTTCCCAAAGGTACAGGAGGAGCTGGTGGAAGGGTTGGGGGCGCCGATAGAGCTGCAGGAGCTAATTAAAGGGATAGGCCAGATGCAGGCGGGGAAGGCGCCGGGGCCGGATGGGTTCCCGGTGGAGTTTTACAGGAAATTTGTGGACTTGGTGGGTCCAGTGCTGGTGCGAGCCTTCAATGAGGCGCGCGAGGGGGGGGTTCTGCCTCCAACAATGTCGCAGGCCCTGATCTCCTTGATTTTGAAGCGGGACAAGGACCCGGTCCAGTGCGGGTCCTACAGGCCTATCTCCCTCTTAAATGTAGATGCCAAGCTGTTAGCAAAGGTCCTGGCAACCAGGATAGAGGACTGTGTGCCAGGGGTAGTCCATGAAGACCAGACGGGGTTCGTGAAGGGACGCCAACTTAACACAAATGTTCGGAGATTGTTAAATGTGATTATGATGCCAGCAGTGGAAGGGGAGGCGGAGATAGTGGTAGCGCTGGACGCGGAGAAGGCATTTGACAGGGTGGAGTGGGAATACTTGTGGGAGACGTTGGAAAGGTTTGGGTTTGGGGAGGGATTTATCAAGTGGGTAAAACTGCTCTATTCAGCTCCGATGGCAAGTGTGGTAACAAACGGGAGGAGGTCAGAATATTTTGGGCTCCATCGAGGTACTAGGCAGGGATGTCCCCTATCTCCCTTACTCTTTGCATTAGCGATTGAGCCGTTGGCGATGGCACTGAGGGGTTCAGGGGGGTGGAGAGGACTGACAAGGGGAGGGGAGGAACATCGGGTCTCGCTCTATGCGGATGATTTGTTGTTGTATGTGGCAGACCCGGAGGGGGGAATGCCGGAGGTAATGGGGATACTAGCGGAGTTCGGGGACTTTTCGGGATATAAATTAAATCTGGGGAAAAGTGAGGTCTTTGTAATACACCCGGGAGACCAAGGGGAGGGAATTGGGAGGCTCCCCTTCAAAAGAGCAGTTAAAAGTTTTAGGTATTTGGGGGTGCAGGTGGCAAAGAACTGGGGGACCCTACACAAGTTGAACTTTTCCAGACTGGTGGAGCAGATGGAGGAGGAGTTTAAGAGGTGGGACATGGTGCCGCTGTCGCTAGCAGGGAGGGTGCAGTCAGTTAAATGACGGTCCTCCCGAGGTTCTTGTTTTTGTTCCAGTGTCTGCCCATCTTCCTCCCCAGGGCCTTTTTCAAGAAGGTAACGAGTAGTATCATGGGGTATGTGTGGGCACATGGCACCCCGAGAGTTAGAAGGGTCTTTTTGGAGCGGAGTAGGGATAGTGGAGGGCTGGCGTTACCCAACCTTTCCGGATATTACTGGGCGGCAAATACATCGATGGTACGAAAGTGGATGATGGAAGGGGAGGGGGCAGCCTGGAAGCGCATGGAGAGGGCGTCCTGCGGCAACATAAGCTTAGGGGCACTGGTAACGGCACCATGGCCGCTCCCTCCCACGAGGTATACCACGAGCCCGGTGGTGGCGGCCACCCTCAAGATCTGGGGGCAGTGGAGGCGACACAGGGGGGAAGTGGGAGGTCTGATAGGGGCACCACTAAGAGGGAACCACAGATTTGCGCCGGGAAACACAGGAGGGGGATTCCAGAGCTGGCAGAGGGCGGGTATTAGACAACTGAGGGACTTGTTTATAGAGGGGAGGTTTGCGAGCCTGGGAGAGCTGGAGGAGAAATTTGGGCTCCCCCCGGGGAACACGTTCAGGTACCTCCAAGTGAAGGCATTTGCCAGACGACAGGTAGCGGGGTTCCCCGCGCTCCCCGACAGGGGGGTGAGTGAGAGGGTGCTATCAGGGGTCTGGGTCGGGGAGGGGAAGATCTCGGACATCTATAAGATTATGCAGGAGGTGGAGGAGGTACCAGTAGAGGAGCTGAAAGATAAGTGGGAGTTAGAGCTGGGGGAACAGATAGAGGACGGGACATGGGCAGACGCCCTGGAGAGGGTTAACTCGTCGTCGTCATGTGCGCGACTAAGTCTCATTCAATTTAAGGTACTGCATAGAGCCCACATGACGGGGACAAGGATGAGTCGGTTTTTCGGGGGTGAAGACAGGTGTATTAGATGTTCGGGAAGCCCTGCGAATCATGCACATATGTTTTGGGCATGTCCGGCACTGGAGGAGTTCTGGAAGGGGGTGGCAGGGACGGTGTCGAGAGTGGTGGGGTCCAGGGTCAAGCCAGGATGGGGACTTGCGATCTTCGGGGTTGGGGTGGAACCGGGGGTACAGGAGGCGAGGGAGGCTGGAATATTAGCCTTTGCGTCCTTGGTGGCTCGGAGGAGGATCCTGATTCAGTGGAGGGACGAAAGGCCTCCGAGTGTTAACACCTGGTTAAACGACATGGCAAACTTCATCCAATTGGAAAGGATCAAATTCGCCCTGAGAGGGTCGGTGCAGGGGTTTTCCAGGCGATGGCAACCCTTCCTAGACCTCTTGGATCAGAGATAGAAACTGAGGCCATGACAGCAGCAACCCGGGAGGGGAGGGGAGGGCGGGGGGGGGGGGGGGGGGGGGGGGGGGGGGGGGAGGGGGGAAAACGACGAAGGAAGTACGGTAGCGGCGGTGGCACGGGCAAGGCCTGCCCGAGGACGCTGCTAGAAATGATAAGTTGGTCTGACTGTCGGTTCGCCGGCGGGGGGGGGGGGGGGGGGGGGGGGATGCGCGGGTAGGGGGGGGGGGGATTCTTTTTCTCTTTCTTGTTAAGTAGGGGGGTTTGACTTTGTTTTGTTATAATTTAAATGTAAATGTAGGGGGGGTTAAAATGTTTGTATTTTGAAAAACTCAATAAAAATTATTTAAAAAAAAAAAAGCTTTGTAAGATGATGTAATTAATGGAGGGGGGGGGGGGGGGAAGAGAGCCAGGGGCTGAAGCAGTTAGGTTTTGAGTATTCAGTTTTAGATTAGGATGCGGACAGACCAGCGGTTTCTCTCAAAACAGTGAGTTAAAGACTTGCCTGTGAACAGGACAGGGTTAGTGTCTCAAAGGCTGGCAGGTTAAACAGCAATTGGAGACGGGCAAGAATCTGTAAGCTGGGTCCTGAAGGATAAATAAGTAAAGGTGCCGCAGACCATGGGCTGCTTTCCCCTTTTGACTGGTGGTGATTTAACCTGAGGGTCACCACACCTCAGGCGAGGGGCAATGATGAGAAGGCGGGGCCGTCATGAATAACCTCAATTGAAGCGGGAATTGAACCCGTGCTGTTGCCCTTTCTCTGCATCACAAAGCTATCTACATAGAACATAGAACATACAGTGCAGATGAGGAATTGAACAAATGCATGTGATATAAAATCGGATTATTAGTTAGAATAATGTGGATATGAGCCAGTCTGATGGTAGTGAGCTCACAGACAAAGAACAAAGGGATTCAGCAAAGCATGGCCAGGAAGGGGGGAGGGGAGCCACGTGCAGGGTGGTGAAAAGGATGCTGGGTAACAAGAGGCCCAGGGTTGAGGAATGCGAAGTGAGCCAACCAGGATATACGGCCAGGTCAGGAGGTGTGTAGGATGACCTATAGGAATCTTGTATGTGAAACTTGATGCCATTTGAATGATATGTGCAGTGATCTCTTTGTCTCTGACCTCACTCGTTTCTGGGGGCTTCAGAAGACTACATGTGTTCTGAATCTCTATAGAGCGGGTCAGCCTTGTACTGAACTAAACAATACCATACCTACAGATCCCTCTCGAGTTTTATTGAGGCCAGACTGATGGGTAAAGAACTTAATTTGTCACAGAAGGAGGCCATTCGGCCCATCGAGTCTGCACCGACCCACTTAGGCCCTCACGTCCACCCTATCCCCGTAACCCAATAACCCCTCCTAACCTTTTTGGACACTAAGGGCAATTTATCATGGCCAATCCACCTAACCTGCACGTCTTTGGACTGTGGGAGGAAACCGGAGCACCCGGAGGAAACCCACGCAGACTCAGCACAGACACTGACTCAGCGGGGAATCGAACCTGGGACTCTGGCGTTGTGAAGCCACAGTGCTATCCACTTATGCTACCGTGCTACCCTCTTTCTCAATCAAGGGTATCTGAGACATCTCTATTAAGCAAGCATCCCTGGATGTTCTAACTGTATTTAAAAGTGGATTTTTGACCGGAAATGGTGGTTGTTTGAGTGGAGATAAAGGTAGCAGTTAGTAGTTATTGTTTTATGGTATTCCAGAGAAATACAGCACAGAACATGCCCTTCGGCCCACGATGTTCTGCCGAACTTTTGTCCTAGGTTAATCATAGATCATAGAATTTTGGACACTAAGGGCAATTTATCACGGCCAATCCACCCAACCTGCACATCTTTGGACTGTGGAAGGAAACCGGAGCACCTGGAGGAAGCCCATGCACACACGGGGAGGATGTGCAGACTCCGCACAGACAGTGACCCAAGCTGGAATTGAACCTGGGACCCTGGAGCTGTGAAGCAATTGTGCTACCCACAATGCTACCGTGCTGCCCTTAAGAACAAATTAATCTACACTCCATTATTCTACCATGATCCATGTACCTATCCAATAGTGTATTGTCAAGCATTTAACTGGTAATCGTAAGCCATTGTCATTATAATGTTAAAGTGAGTAATGCATGTTAGCAATAATGTTTGTTGTAATATACCATTTCTCTATTTGTGCGTGGAATTACTCAGGGAGCGAGGTTTCCTTTTCTCACAGTCTTACAAATTAAATTAAATTTGCCTTATCCTAATAACTGTTGGGGTCTGCGCCATTTTCGTGTTAACATGTATGTATAAGAAAAATTACATCGATCTGCTGAATTAAAAAAATATATATATTTCTCCTCTTCCCCCAGATAACCAAAATCTCCCCTTCATGGCAATGCTACGTAATTTACGGAACGTGATTGTGGCCGGGATAAGCAGCCAGCACCACAAGCAGATTCTGGAAAAGTTGACCAACAGGGTGGGTCCGGACAGCTGTTTAAAAAGAGCCCCCTGTTCGTGTGTGGGTTTCTAACCTGCTCCCTCCTCGGTTCTTCTCCAGGCCCCCCCCCTACCCCAGTCAGGCTCCCCTGCTGAGGGAGGTAGAAGGTTTCCAAATCGTCGGTTTTCCTGGGTGGTGCTCGGGAGAGTATGAGAGCGGGGGTGGGGTAGAGGAGAGCGGGGGTGGGGTCGTGGAGAGCGAGGGTACGGTGGCAGGGGCGAGGGTCCAGGGAAGTGACTGGAAGAAAGTGGGATCTCTCTCCTCGGGGAAGAGTTTAAAAAAAAAAAAATTTATAGAGTGCCCAATTATTTTTTCCCAATTAAGGGGCAATTTAGCGTGGCCAATCCACCTATCCTGCACATCTTTGGGTTGTGGGGGTGAAACCCACGCAGACACGGGGAGAATGTGCAAACTCCACATGGACAGTGACCCAGAGCCGGGATCGAACCCGGGACCTCGGTGCCGTGAGGCAGCAGCGCTAACCCACTGTGCCACCGTGCTGCCTGGGGAAGAGAAAGTTAAGAGGAGATTTGCGGGAGGCGTTTAATGTTATCCAGGGTTTCGGTGTCAGGGAGTAAGCGAGGGACGAACTGTTTTGCAGGGCAGGCAGAGAGATTAGATAGATTTACAGTGCACAAAGAGGCTCTTCGGCCCATCGTGTCTGTGGTATCCCTATCCCATTTTCCAGCACATGATCTGTCGCCCTTGTATACTATGGGGTTTCAAGTGCTCATTTAAATGCTTCTTGAATGTTGAAAGGTTTTCCGCCTTTCCCATCCTTTCTTTGGATCTGAGCATCACCGGTGGAGCCCGATCATTTGTTGCCTATCCCGAAGTGCCCCTTGCTGAGTGTGTCTCACTCGGCCATTTCAGAGAAGGGGCAATTAAGGGTGAGCCACATTACTGTGTGTGGGGTCTGGAGCCAAACCAGGTAAGGTTGGCAGATTTTCTTTCCTCTAAAGTGGACATTAGTGAACCAGATGGTTTTTTTTTTAACGATCGATGATGGTTGCCGCGGTCATCATTACTAAGATTAGTGCTGTATATTCCAGATTTCATTTAAATTGAATTTAATATCCACCAGTTGTCCCACACGCTCACAGACATCCTCCCCCCAACCCCCCCGCGAACAGCCGGCTAACCCTTGATTTTGTGAGGTGGGCCCTGTACACTACCTTCAGCTGTATCAGCCCAACCTCGCACGTGACGTCGAGGTATTAATTCTCCGCAGCACCTCACACCGTAGTCCTTCTTCCAGGCCATCCCCAGCTCTTCCTCCCACTTCATCTTAACCCTCTCCAAGGATCCCCTGTCCTGCTCCGTAGATCGCTGAGATGACCCCCCCCACCTCTCCAAACCTCCCACCCCTCTGACGGCGCTGCCTCCAGCAACGAGGAGGCCCTTGCTAGCAGGAAGGTTGGGAAGCCCTTCCTCACCGAGTACTTTCCTGGGGCCATCGGCTGAAGTGCGTTGCCGACGCCTGCAACCCCGAGCCCCGACAAGAGCCCGTCTCCGTCGAGCGCGCATTCATACTGCCAGAATAATTTTTATAATTTGTATAAATTCTTGTGAGAGATGAAGTGCTTCACCTCTTTGTCCAGCAATACCGAAGTTCTCTAAACGGCCATCATGGCAGTTCTTAAGGAAAACATCTGTTTGGTTAAAGGGGGGGAGAAGAGGATAGGTTGGCCCAGAGCCAATGGCCTCCTTCCACTCTGTTTGATATCCCGCCTCGCGCACGGCGGAATCTGTCCCTTTGCGCCGTGTCGGGAGCGCGGCGATCCGCTGACGTGCAAGCCTGTGTCTGATACCCAGCGATTGGTCCGTGTTGCCTCACTCCCCTCCTGTCTCCCTTTGCCCGCAGAAATCGGTGATCCACAGCCGCCAGTTCCCGTTCCGGTTCCTTGCGGCCTACAAAGTGCTGGATGAGTTACAGCAAAGGCTGGAGGAGAAAGGTGAGGCCCGGGGGGGCGCTGGTGGGTTGGGCCGAGGAGGGTGGGGTGGGCGGGAGGAGGGCTGAAGTGTAGCGGAGGGGAGGGGGGGGGGGGCGCTGGTGGGTTGGGCCGAGGAGGGGGGGGGGGGGGGCGGGAGGAGGGCTGAAGTGTAGCGGAGGGGAGGGGGGGGGGGGGGGGCGCTGGTGGGTTGGGCCGAGGAGGGTGGGGTGGGCGGGAGGAGGGCTGAAGTGTAGCGGAGGGGAGGGGGCTGGTGGGGCTGGTGGGTTGGGCCGAGGAGGGTGGGGTGGGCGGGAGGAGGGCTGAAGCGTGGCGGAGGGGAGGGGGGGGGGGGGGAGGGGATCTCTGCTCAGAAATTTTGAAAAATAAGAGCGGGGGTACAGACCATTTGGCCCCTCGAGCCTGCTCTGCCAATCAATAAAACTAAGGCTGATCAGATTGTGGGCCTTAATCCACTTTCCCACCCGTCTCTCTCACCTCCATAACCCTTGACCCCCTCGCCGATCGGAACTCTCTCTAACTCGGGCCTTGAATATATTCGGTGACCCGCAGCCTCCGCTGCTTCTCTGGGGGAGAGGATTCCACAGACTGACCTCCCTCTGAGAGAAGAAATTCCTCCTCATCTCCATCTTCAATGGGGGGGGGGGGGCCTCATGTTTAAACGGTGTGCACCCCTCCCCTCCACTAATTCCAGATTCTACTGCCCTCACGAGGGGGAAACATCCTCCCAACATCCATCCTGTCAGACCATCATCTAGCTGGGTAGCACAAATGGATAGCACTGTGACTTCACAGTGTCACGGTCCCAGGTTCGATTCCCCGCTGGGTGACTGCCTTTGTGAAGTTTGCACTTTCTCCTCGCGTCTGCGTGGGTTTCCTCCGGGTGCTCCGGTTTCCTCCCACAGCCCAAAGACGTGCAGGTTAGGTGGATTGGCCATGATAAATTGTCCTTCGTGATGAAAAAGGTTAGATGGGGTTATTGGGTTACACGGATAAGGTGGAAGTGAGGGCTTAAGTGGGTCAGTGCAGACTCGATGGGCCGAATGGTGGCCTCCTCCACTGCATGTTCTATATTCTACGTTCCCCTCAAATGTTTTGATACTACTCACCTCTTTGTGGGGTGTGGTTCCACATTCCAAGGTATTTGGGCAGCACAGTGGTTAGCACAATTGCTTCACAGCTCCAGGGTCCCAGGTCGATTCCCGGCTTGGGTCACTGTCTGTGCGGAGTCTGCATGTTCTCCCCGTGTGTGCGTGGGTTTCCTCAGGGTGCTCCGGTTTCCTCCCACAGTCCAAAGATGTGCAGGTTAGGTGGATTGGCCATGATAAATTGCCCTTAGTGTCCAAAATTGCCCTTAGTGTTGGGTGGGGTTACTGGGTTATGGGGATAGGGTGGAGGTGTTGACCTTGGGTAGGGTGCACTTTCAAAGAGTCGGTGCAGACTCGATGGGCCGAATGGCCTCCTTCTGCTCTGTAAATTCTGTGGCACAGTGGCCAGCCCTGCTGCTTCACCTCGCCAGGGGCCTGGGTTCAATTCCATCCTTGGGTCACTGGGGTGGAGTTTGCGTGTTCTCCCCGTGTCTGCGTGGGTTTCCTCCGGGTGCTCTGGTTTCCTCCCACCGACCAAAGATGTGCAGGTTAGGTGGGGTTATGGGGGCAGAATGGGGGAGTGGGCCTAGGCAGGGCGCTCTTTCAGAGGGTTGGTGCAGGCCTGATGGGCCGAATGGCAGCCCTCTGCATTCTCGGGATTCTGTGGTATATAATTGAGGTGCCTAAAATTATGAGAGGGCCTGGATGGAGTGAATAGGAACATCCATTGTCAGCGGCCATTCACTGGACTCATTCTTGGGATGAAAGACTTATCTTTTGAGGAAAAGTTGGGGCCTGTACCCATTAGAGTTTGGATGTGTTTGACGGGGTGGATGCTGAGAGGATGTTTCCCCTCTTGTCTTTGGTGGGGGGGGGGGGGGCTGGAATCTGTAACTAGTGTCCGGGGGCGGGGGGGGGTTTCTAAATAAGGGAGTCTCCCATTTAAGATGGACGATCGGGAGGCATTTCTTCACTGAGGGTCGTCAATCTCTGGAGTTAAAGAAAAGAATCCCTGGGATGTCGGGGCCCGCTGGCTGAGCCAACGTTTATTGCCCATCCCTGCTTGCCGGAACATTCCGGAGAGCATTTTTTTCTAAAGAGCGCTGCGGATTTGGAGTCGCGTGTGGGCCAGACCGGGTAAGGATGGCAGATTTCCCCTTCCCTGAAGGGGATTATGGGCTTTTCCGACAATCGGCACAATGGGCGTGAGACTTCTAGTTCCAGGTTTTTGCTGAATTCCAATGTCACCACCTGCCTTCTGGTGGCATTCGATCCGGGGCCCCCTCGGACATTGCCCTGGTCCTCTGGATTAGGGCAGCGTCCAGCGGTGTTCTCCCCCCCCCCCTCCCCCCCCCCCCCCCCCCCCCCCCCCCCCCAATGTTTTCTGCCCCTGGGAAGCAGTGGAGGCCGCAGGCCATTGAATACTGTCAATGCCGAATGAGAGGGATTTCCGATCGAGGAGGATTTTGGGGGACACGGCAGGAAGGTGGAGTCCGAGGTTCCAATCTGGTCGCCCATGTCCCTATTGAATAGGGGAGGGGTGGGGGGGGGGGGGGGGGAAGCAGGCCGAGGGGCTGAATGGCCCACTCCGGAACCTTGCTCTGGTCGCTCTTTGATGTCCGGTCATTGCTCCCGTTGCCGTTGGTGCGGGTCTTTGCCGTGCTGCGTCCCGGGTTGGCGACCGCCTTCTGAGTCGGCCTCAGAGCGTGCCGGGAATCCGCGAGGTGGCGCAGGACGGCGGTTCATTAAACCACCCCCTCCCCTTTTCTCTCTCTTGTCCGCCTCTGACAGACGAGCCCCTGCCGACGAGGGAGGCCCTCACCCAGGAGGCCATGGGGTCGGTCAAGCTGCCGCCAAGACGCTCGTGGCTTCTGCGTGACCGCGCCTCGGTGCTGGCCGCTCAGAAACGCGTCCAGGGCATCTCCTTCATCCACTGGTGGGTGACCAAGAGGCTGGAGCAGCTGAGGAAAATCAGGTAAGACCGGTGTTGGGGGTGGTCGCTGTTCCCTTGTCCTGCGGAGGGGTGGGGGGAACGTCAGGGTTACAGTTGTCCTTGAGCACCACCCGGAACTGGAAGGGCACAGCCTTCCATCTCGCCACACTTTGTGTTTTAATGCTGGCCTTAAGCAACACTGCGGATATTTCCATTGGCACCAGGTTGCCCTCAGCATTTTATTATTCATTTCCGGGATGTGGGGCGTCATTGGCCGGGCCCAGCATTTGTTGCCCATCCCTAATTGCCCCTTGGGAAGGTGGTGGGTGAGCCGCCATCTTGAACCGGCTGCAGTCCCTGTGTGGTGTGGGTAACACCCACAGTGCTGTCAGGGAGGGAGGGCCAGGATTGTGACCCAGCGACAGTGAAGGAACGGCCGATATATTTCCCAGTCAGGATGGTGAGTGTGGGGCTCGGAGGGGGGGAACTTGCAGGTGGTGGAGTTCCCCATGTGTCTGCTGCCCCCTTGTCCTTCTAGATGGTAGAGGTGGTGGGTTTGGAAGGTGCTGTCGAAGGAGCCTTTGGTGAGTGGCTGCGGTGCATCTTGTAGATGGTACCACACACTGCTGCAGCTGTGCGTCGGTGGTGGAGGGAGTGAATGTTTGTGGATGGGGTGCCGATCAAAGCGGGCTGCTTTGTCCTGGATGGTGTCGAGCTTCTCGAGTGTTGTCGGAGCCGCACTCATCCAGGCAAGTGGAGAGAATCCCATCACACTCCTGACTTGTTAAGGGGTGTCATGGCAGTGTCCCTTTAAGAAATGTTTTTGTCTTATCACATGGCTTCTGTGATGTCATTGTGTGGGTGGAGCTGGGCTGTGGCTCTGGGAGTTGGTTTTAGTTTCGCTTTGGTTTGAGGCTCTGAGTTTTGTTTGCTTTCGTTTTCACATTTGGCTGCTGCACTCAGAAAAAGAAGTATCTTGGCCAGTCTCTCTCTCTCTAGTTGAAAAGCTGTTTCTAGATTACTTGACAACTTAAAAGAAATAATTGCTTTCTGGAAGGAATCAAACCCGCTATTTTGGAAAGGAAACAAAAGGATCCATACCAGGTCTTGCATGCTGTGTGCTGGGCCACACCTTTGAAAATGGGTTTCTGGTTTATGGGATCTTGTTATTAAATTGGAACAGTTAAAGGGGGGAATTTATTCAGGGTGATACATAGATTACTGTAGCTGTGTGGGGTATTTATGTTTGTAGTTGATGATAATGCTTACTGTGTGGGTTTATAAAAATATTGACTAAATTCGTAGAATAAAGCTTGTTTTTAATTAAGTGCTTAAGGTCTCTGTTGAATAACACCTGAGAGGCAGGCCCTTGTACTCATCGGAACCAAAATCAATAAACATTGTAGGTGATCTTCATGATATACTTGGAGTTTTCTAAACCCTGGCCCTGAACAGTGGTGGACAGGCTTTGGGAGGGGTCTGTGTCAGAAAGTTTTACACTTGCCTCTATCAGGCGCAATTGCATGGAAGGTCGCTCGGTTTATTTCAAGAAAGCACAGTATAAGTCGCTTTGGAAAAGGCGCAAAGGAGATTTATCAGGATATTGCCTGGAATGGAGAGTCGGTCTTGCGAGGAAAGGTTGAGGGTGCTAGACCTTTACTCATTAGAACGGAGAAGGATGAGGGGCGACTTGATAGAGGTTTATAAGATGACCAGGGGAATAGATAGAGTAGAAAGTCAGAGACTTTTTCCCGGGTGGAACAAACCATTACAAAGGGACATAAATTTAAGATAAATGGTGGAAGATATAGAGGGGATGTCAGAGGTAGGTTCTTTACCCAGAGAGTAGTGGGGGCATGGAATGCACTCCCTGTGGAAGTAGTTGAGTCAGAAACATTGGGGACCTTCAAGCGGCTATTGGATAGGTACATGGATTACGGTAGAATGATGATGTGTAGATTAATGTGTTCTTAATCTGGGACAAAAGTTCGGCACAACATCGTGGGCCGAAGGGCCTGTTCTGTGCTGTATTTTCTTCTATGTTCTATGTAAGTTGGTGTTGCGTCAAATTCTGCACTCCACCTGTTCAAAGTATTTGGGTAAATGGGTCAAAGTAATTTGTTTGAATAGTTCCAGGGATCAGGTTCTTCCAGTTATCTAGGGAAGCTGGCCTCATTCAGAGAAGGCCAAGAGAATCACTTCTCTTGTAAGTCATGAAAGGACTCCATGAAGAGAAAGGGCCACTTGCCGTTACTAGTCGTGGCATAGATTACAAGAGCAGGGAGGTTGTGCTGGAGCTGTGTAAAGCGCTGGTTAGACCCCAGCTGGAGGACTGTGTGCAGTTCTGGTCACCACACTACAGGAAGGAAGTGATTGTGCTAGAGAGGGTGCAGGGGAGTGTTATGTGAGAGT
>NC_052162.1:129816559-129848572 GCF_902713615.1 Scyliorhinus canicula | reverse complement strand
CCTGCGCTGCGAGGCAGCGATGCTAACCACAGTTTCACCGTGCCGCCCAATTTTAAGATCAATCGAGCGCGTAACATGGCTCATTTATGCTTGGCAAGAGCGACTTGTGTTCTTCCACGTAAATTCTCTGCCAACAAAAGGAACATGTTTAAGCCTTTCTACCTTTTCTTTTTTAATTACCCAGAGGCTTGACAAGCCTGTAGTCCCTCCCTCCCCTCCCCGACGCCAGGCAACTCTTCGGCCAATCAGGAGGTCAACTCGGCAATCAGTCAGCGCACATTTCTCTCGGAGTAAAAATTTGACACGCCTGTATTTGTAGGGAGGAGTGCAACGGTACAAAGCTTCGGCAACGCGTCTGCCCATGGATATTCCGGGACAAAGGGATCAGGGAACGGAAGGAAGGGGGAAAATCAGGAAACAGGGGATCGACGGACGGAGGGAAAGCAGACAGGAGTGGTAATATCAGTGAGGCCATTGATTCAGCAAATATTTTTTATGGATTTTTTCCCTCGGGATGAAGTCATTGCCGACGGGGGCCCCGGCATTTGTTTCCTATCCCTAATTGCCCCTTGAACTGAGTGCGGGCTCAGCTCAGAGAGGCGGAAGCAGTTAAGGGTCAACCCTCATTCCATCGTGTGTGAGGTGGGGGGGGTGTTCATGTTGACCAGACTGGCCGATTTCCCATCCCCTAAAGGGGGGACTTCAGATAACCAGGTGGGGTTTGCTTTTTAATGACAATCGATGATAGTTGCCACGGTAATGATTACCAAGATTAGCGCCATGTTGGTGGGATTTGAACCCGTGACCCCTCTTCCCCCACCAGCATTAGTCTGGGGCCTCTGGATTGCCAGTCCACTGATATCAACACCATGCCACCCCTTTTGCGGGGCAAGAGCGAGGGAGTAAATTGGAGAGATTTATAAGACGCATCCATCGTTACCTGAGGCGGAGGCCAGGAATTGTTCCGAGCGAGACAGGGACAGCAGGGGTCTCGTGTGCCCCCGGCAGTGACGCGCGCAGCTCGCCCTGGAGTCCTGCACGTGCCACACTCGTAGAATGTTGTCGTCCGACCCCGATGCCAGGAACTCCTCGCCATGCAACCACTGCAGGCATCGGACGGGCACCTTCAGGTCCTCGCACTCCGCAGCCAAGGCTCCTGGGAATGACAGACGAGAGGAGAGCGTGAGAACGGGTCAGGGACAGTGACAGAGGCGGGCTGTCCAGGCCAGAGAGCAGATCTTCATCCTCTTCCTGAACAATATCAACGCCACGCACCCGATATATCAGTGTCTTTCAATAGCGTGCCTCCTATCCCGGAATCCCACCATTAACAGCTTTCCCTCAATCTCATCATCTCCCGCTATCTCTGAATGCCAACATCTTTCCATATTGCTCAATCCTACCTTCAACCACTATTCCTCCATACCGCTAGCTCCCTCTATCCCTCAATCCCATCTTCACCCCCAATCCTTCAATCCCACCAACTCTCCATATCCCTCAATCCCACTTATTCCCACATCCCTCAATTCCACTTTATTCCCACATCACTCAATCCCACCTTATTCCCAGAACCCTCAATCTCACTTTCATTCCATATCTCTCCCCCCCCCCCCCCCCCCCCCCCACATGTATCCCTCAATTCCACTGACCTCCTTGTTGGGTCCCTCGATCCCATCACCCTTGGGGATCACCCTTCTCGACATCTCCTTCAAAACTGCTCTCATCTCCCTGACCCTCACCTCCATCAGTAAGGGCCCAGGTCCCAGAGGGTGAAAGGTCAGTGTCTGACTGCCCCCCCCACCCCCATCCCAAACCGAATCCCTATCGACGGAGACCACCTTCGACCCTGCCACCCAGTCCCGAGTATGACCCCGGCCGCCAGGTTGGTGCGCAGAGCCTCCCTGAGACGCACCTGTTTCAAGGTGGAAGATCTTCGGCTGGTTGCTGTGGTAACCGACCGCCATCAGCGCACCACTTTGGGTGACGGACACGCAGAGAGCAGGAGAGGGGTCCTTCGGACTGTACTCTCCACAGCGCTGCCCCAGGTTACCTGACCAGATCCGAACCTGCAGAAACACATCAATCTATTGGTGCTGCATTGATCGTTCCCAAACCCCTGCCCCTTTCACCCTGTGCCACCACCGCCTCCCCTCATCCTGTCCCTAGCTGCCCACCCGCGGGACCACTCTTTTAAAAAAAATTTAGAGTACTCAGTTACGTTTTCCAATTAAGGGGCAATTTAGCGTGGCCGATCCACCTAACCTGCACATCTTTGGGTTGTGGGGGTGAGACCCACGCGGACACGGGGAGAATGTGCAAACTCCACACGGACAGTGACCCAGGGGCCGGGATTCGAACCCGGGTCCTCAGCGCCGTAGGCAGCAATGCTAACCACTGTGCCCTCCACAGCCCCACTCTGCCCCCATATGTAGAAACATAGAACATAGGAGCAGGAGGCCATTCGGCCCTTCGAGACCACTCCACCATTTCATTATGATCATGACATATCATCCAACTCAGTAGCTTAATCCCGCTTTCCCCTCCATATCCTTTGATCACGCAGCTACAGCAGGCGGTAAAGAAGGATAATGGTGTGCTGACCTTCATCGCGAGAGGATTAGAGTACAGGAGCAGGGATGTGTTGCTGCAATTACACAGGGCCTGGACGAGGCCACACCTGGAGTATTGTGAGCAGTTTGGGTCTCCATATCGGAGGAAGGATGTTCTTGCTCTCGAGGGAGTGCAGCGAAGATTTACCAGACTGATTCCTGGGGTAGCGGCCTAAATGCTATATCGAACAGCTTCTTGAAAACAATATTTTGGCCTCAGCTATCTCCTGTGGTAATGAATTCCCAGGCTCACCACTCTCTGGGTGAAGAAACGTCTCCTCATCTATGTCCTAAATGGTCTACCCCGTATACTCAGACTGTGACCCCCCGGTTCTGGACGCCCCCACCATCGGGAACATCCTTCCTGCATCTACCCTGTCCAATCCTGTTAAAATTGGGTAGGTTTCGAGGAGACTCCCCCCTCATTCCGCTGAATTCCAGCGAATGCAATCCGAATCGACTCAATCTGTCCCCGTACATCAGTCCCGCTACCCCAGGAATCAGTCTGGTCAACCTTCGCTGCACTCCCTCCAGAGCAAGAACATCCTTCCTCAGAGAAGGAGATCAACACTGCATCTTATATTCCAGGTGTGGCCTCGTCGAGGCCCAGGATAATTGCAGCAAGACATCCCTGCTCCTGTACTCAAAACCTCTCACTGTGAAGGGCAGCAAACCATTTGCCTTCTTTACCCCCTGCTGTAACTGCTTAACTCCAGTGACTGATATACGAGGGCACCCAGGACTCGTTGTACATTCCCCTCTCTCAATCGGCAGCCATTCAGATGATAATCTGTGTGGTGAATGTGATTCACACTATATATAGTTGCCAATATCACTCCATGTATATATGTTCGTTATCTACCCATTGTAAGTGCAGTTGCACTATCCGACCACCAGGGGGAGCCGCTCTGGGAGTACGCGAGAGTTTGTACTGGGCTCCTCCCTTGGCTCCGCCCAGGACTCCTCCCCCTGGGGCCGATGTATAAAGATCAGTGCCTTAGAGCCAGCCTGCCATTTCACCAGAAGTTCAACGACGAATAGGTTGGCTCTATTGTAAGTGTATTAAAGCCTCTGTTCAGATCCAACTACATGTGTTCGCTGAATTGATGGTTTCATCAATCTGCCTTCCCGTTTTTTTGATACCAAATTGGTAAATTTGCATTTATACTGCATCCGCCATTGGTTTGCCCACTCAATCAATTGTCGAAATCACGCTGAAGGATCTCTGCAGCCTCCTCACAGCCCAGGCTCGTGTCACACACCTTCCATTTGCTCCATCACAGAAAACGAGACAGTGTTACACTGACTGACTGACTCCTGCTCTGCCAACGCCTCCATTTTAAAATCCTCCTCCTCGCTTTCAAATCCCTCTGATGCCCCCCCCCCCCCCCACCCCCTCCTCCAGCGCCTGCCTCTCTCCTCCAGCCCCCACAACCCTCCAAGATCTCCGCACTTCTCCAATTCCGGCCTCTCCCTCCTCCCCCACCTCCGATTTTCATCACTCCGCCATTGGCGGCTGTGCCTTCAGCTGCCTGGGCTTGAGCTCTGCAATTCCTTCCCTCAATCCCTCTTCCTCATCCTTGGAGATGCTCCTTACTGCAGCTCTCCAGGGCCTTGGAGAGACCACACCTGGTACTTGCAGAAATTGACAGAGCAGGAGGCCATTCGGCCCAACGAGTCTGCACTTGCCCTTGTGGAAAGGGCACCCTACTTCAGCCCACACCTCCACCCGATCCCCGTGACCCCCACCTAACCTTTTTGGTCACTCAGGGCAATTCAGCCTGGCCAATCCACCTAACCTGTACATCTTTGGAGTTGTGGGAGGAAACCGGAGCACCCGGAGGAAACCCACGCAAACACGGGGAGAACGTGCAGATTCCGCACAGACAGTGACCCAAGCCGGGAATCGAACCTGGAACCCTGGCGCTGTGAAGCAACCACTGTGTTACCGCAAGTGCTAACCACTGTGCTACCGTGCCGGCCCCTGGTGTACTGTGCGGAATTTTGGCCTCTCTATCTAAGAACGGATATACACAGCGAGTGGTTGGAGTCTGGAATGCACTGTCTGGGAGTGCGGTGAGGGCAGGTGCAATCGAGGAGTCCGAGAGGGCGATGGACGATTATCTGAACAGAGACAATCTGCATTGGGGGGGGGGGGGGGGGTGATGATGGGGGAAAAGGCAGGGGGTGGGCACTATGTCACGATGCTCATTTGGAGAGACGGTGCTGACACGATGGGCCGAATGGCCTCCTTCAACCCCGTGGCCATTCTGTGATTCTGAGAACGTATCCTCTGAGGAATTTAGAAGAACGAGAGGCCAGCTCGTCGAAACGTACAAAAACGGTGGGGGGGGGGGCACAGACTCAGGATGAGACGGCGGCCATTTTGGGACTGAGCTGAGGGGACATTTCTTGACTCGGAGGATGGTGAGGCTTTGAAATTCTCCACCCCAGGATGGCGGTGGGTGCTCCATCGCTGCAAACACATTTAAGACCAGACTTGTGGTGTCTCAGAGAATCACAGGCGATGGGAAGCGGGCGGGAGGGGGAGTGGGGTGAAAGCTCACAATCAGCCACAATCGTATGGAATGATGGGGCAGGCTCGAGGGGCCAAATTGGGCACTGTTTCTTGTGTTCCGAGGCAGCGGCGATTGCTGGAAGGGGGTGTGGTGGACGAGGAGGCCGGGTGTCTGTCTCTTCCCCCCCCGTCTCCCCTGACAGCTCTCATACCTGGTGGTCTTCCCCGGTGCTGAGCAAGTACTTCCCTCCGGCGAGGTATCGCAGATCGGTGACGGGGCCCCGGTGGGCCTGGTAGCTGCCGGCCGCCGATCCGGAGGTGGCCGACCAGTGGCGCACGTCTCCCAGCAGCGAGGCCGAGGCGAGGTAGTCTCCGGACGGGGCGTAGGCCACAGCCCGCACGGAGGCCCGGTGTCCGTGCAGCACCTGCAGGGAGGGAGACAGACGGAGACAAACAACCGGGAGAGACAAGGGTGTCAAGATCGGAAGGGGAGAAAAAGCATTGACCCCTCTCTTCCCCCGCCACACAGTCCCCTCTCCCCCACAATCGCTTGGGCTCACTCCCTCACCCCCTCCCTCAAATTTAAGATATTCGCCCCTTCCCGACTATTGACCTCCCCGTCCCACCACCCCAACTCCCCCTCCAACTGTCAAAACTCATCCCCTCGCCCGGTTTAACCGCCTCTCCCCTTCCTCTCACGCTGCTAACTGCCCCCCTCACAGGTAACAGCACCATACCCGCCCTCCCCTGCTCCTCTCACCAGTAACTCCCCCCCCCCCCCCCACCCCCATTTCCCCCCTCTATCCGTAACCCATCCTCACACAGACGTCCCACTGTCTTGCTGGTACTCCCTGTACACCCACCTCCCAAACATCTCCTCCCTGCCCCTCCCCACCTGGGGTCTCTACTTCGCCACATACTGCTCCGATTCCCCCTCCTCCCTCCCACAGCGGGTACCCACCCCCTTTCCCATCTCCCCCCCCCTTTCCCATCTCCCCCCTTCCCATCTCCCCCCCCCTTTCCCATCTCCTCCCCCCCCTTTCCCATCTCCCCCCCCATCCCATCTCCCCCCACCCCCCTTTCCCATCCCCCCCCCCCCCCCCCCCCCCCCCTCTCCTCGAGCCCCTTGCTGGTTAACTCACCATCACCACGCTAGCCGTCACCCAGTTCCAGATTCGGACCGTGCGGTCCCAGCTCCCGGCGGCCAGCAGCTGCCCCTCGGGGTGAAAGGTCACACAGCCGAGGGGGTGGGGATTGACCAGAGCCACGTTGAGCTTCCCCGGGGTCACCGCCCAGACCTGCGAACGAGACGAGAGGTGGGCGCAAACAGAGAGGTGGATAAGCCAGAGACTTTTCCCCCAGGGCGGAAATGGCTGTCACGAGGCGGACATCATTTTAAGGTGATTGGAGGAAGGGTATAGGGGAGATGTCAGAGGTCGGTTCTTTACACAGAGAGTGGCGGGTGCGTGGAATGTACTGAAAAATGGAAATGAAAATCGCTTATCGTCACGAGTAGGCGTCAATGAAGTTACTGTGAAAAGCCCCTAGTCGCCACATTCCGGCGCCTGTTCGGGGAGGCCGGTACGGGAATTGAACCGTGCTGCTGGCCTGCTTTAAAAGCCAGCGATTTAGCCCAGTGTGCTAAACCAGCCAGCGGAGGTGGTGGAGTCAGAGTCATTGGGGACATTTAATCGACTCTTGGACAGGCGCATGGACAGCAGTAAATTGAAGGGGTGTAGCTTAGGTGGATCTTCGATTAGGATAAATGGTCGGCACAACAACGTGGGCTGAAGGGCCTGTACTGTGCTGTACTGTTCCATGTTGTATGTTCTAAATTAAGAGGTTAGGTTAAAAGGGTTGCGAACAGGTTCCCGTGGCGAATTTGAGTTCAAACGCCACCTTGGGGGTTGAGCAGACGTCAGCGTCAGTGAACGTGAGCACTGAATGGTCACAGCACTCAAGGAGGCCATTCAGCCCCGGGAATTCCCCCAAGGGAATAAGATGATAGCTGACCTGGTTGTGGTCTCAATGAATCAGCACTCTATTCCCCTGAAGTATAAATTGTTGAGAGAGTTTGTCATTCTTGTGTTTGTCCCAAGAACGGTAATATACCTGTCTGTGTAAGAATAGCACAAAAGGCTTCCGTTCCATTAAAAAAATTGCGGCCTTAGCAAAGCTGTTCGGGACAGCCACAACACCGGCAACTTCCTCGGCCAGTGACGTGACAGCCCGGGAATCAACAATTAAAAAAGAAGTCATTTATCGAGCTGTGGTGTTAATTGGATGGATTCCAAGCTGAGCATCGTTGGGAATCGGAGAATTGGAACCGGAATCGTATCCGATGTGGGTTTGAACGTGCTGCAGAGATGAGGTGAGCATGGGGAGGAAAGTGCCAAGGTCACCGGGAACGTGCACAAACACAGAGAGGGGACCTACCTTCAACGCTCGATCCCAAGAACACGTGGCCAGATGTTTACCGTCAGGGCTCAGTGCGCATCCTGTTATCCTGTCAGCGTGACCGTCAATCAGCAGCAGCCTGCGGTAAACAGAGAGAGAGAGCGGGAGGGGGAGAAAGTAAGAAAGAGTCCGGAGACGACAGGTGCACATTTACTCTGTATCTGTCCCCATGCTGTACCTGTCCTGGGAGTGTTTGATGGTGACAGTGTAGAGGGAGCTTTACTCTGTTTCTAACCCCGTGCTGTACCTGTCCTGGGAGTGTTTGATGGGGACAGTGTGGAGGGAGCTTTACTCTGTATCTAACCCCGTGCTGTACCTGTCCTGGGAGTGTTTGATGGTGACAGTGTAGAGGGAGCTTTACTCTGTATCTAACCCCGTGCTGTACCTGTCCTGGGAGTGTTTGATGGGGACAGTGTGGAGGGAGCTTTACTCTGTATCTAACCCCGTGCTGTACCTGTCCTGGGAGTGTTTGATGGGGACAGTGTAGAGGGAGCTTTACTCTGTATCTAACCCCGTGCTGTACCTGTCCTGGGAGTGTTTGATGGGAACAGTGCAGAGGGAGCTTTACTCTGTATCTAACCCCGTGCTGTACCTGTCTTGGGAGTGTTTGATGGGGAGTGTAGAGGGAGCTTTACTCTGTATCTAACCCCATGCTGTACCTGTCCTGGGAGTGTTTGATGGGAACAGTGCAGAGGGAGCTTTACTCTGTATCTAACCCCGTGCTGTACCTGTCTTGGGAGTGTTTGATGGGGACAGTGCAGAGGGAGCTTTACTCTGTATCTAACCCCGTGCTGTACCTGTCCTGGGAGTGTTTGATGGGGGCAGTGTAGAGGGAGCTTTACTCTGTATCTAACCCCGTGCTGTACCTGTCCTGGGAGTGTTTGATGGGGACAGTGCAGAGGGAGCTTTACTCTGTATCTAACCCCGTGCTGTACCTGTCCTGGGAGTGTTTGATGGGGACAGTGCAGAGGGAGCTTTACTCTGTATCTAACCCCGTGCTGTACCTGTCCTGGGAGTGTTTGATGGGGACAGTGTAGAGGGAGCTTTACTCTGTATCTAACCCCGTGCTGTACCTGTCCTGGGTGTGTTTGATGGGGACAGTGTAGAGGGAGCTTTACTCTGTATCTAACCCCGTGCTGTACCTGTCCTGGGAGTGTTTGATGGGGACAGTGTAGAGGGAGCTTTACTCTGTATCTAACCCCGTGCTGTACCTGTCCTGGGTGTGTTTGATGGGGACAGTGTAGAGGGAGCTTTACTCTGTATCTAACCCCGTGCTGTACCTGTCCTGGGAGTGTTTGATGGGGACAGTGTAGAGGGAGCTTTACTCTGTATCTAACCCCGTGCTGTACCTGTCCTGGGAATGTTTGATGGGGGCAGTGCAGAGGGAGCTTTACTCTGTATCTAACCCCGTGCTGTACCTGTCCTGGGAGTGTTTGATGGGGACAGTGTAGAGGGAGCTTTACTCTGTATCTAACCCCGTGCTGTACCTGTCCTGGGAGTGTTTGATGGGGAAGTGTATAGAGGGAGCTTTACTCTGTATCTAACCCCATTCTGTACCTGTCCTGGGAGTGTTTGATGGGGACAAGGTAGAGGGAGCTTTACTCTGTATCTAACCCCGTGCTGTCCCTGTCCTGGGAGTGTTTGATGGGGACAGTGTAGAGGGAGCTTTACTCTGTATCTAACCCCGTGCTGTACCTGTCCTGGGAGTGTTTGATGGGGACAGTGTGGAGGGAGCTTTACTCTGTATCTAACCCCGTGCTGTACCTGTCTTGGGAGTGTTTGATGGGGACAGTGTAGAGGGAGCTTTACTCTGTATCTAACCCCGTGCTGTACCTGTCCTGGGAGTGTTTGATGGGGACAGTGTAGAGGGAGCTTTACTCTGTATCTAACCCCGTGCTGTACCTGTCCTGGGAGTGTTTGATGGGGAGTGTATAGAGGGAGCTTTACTCTGTATCTAACCCCATGCTGTACCTGTCCTGGGAGTGTTTGATGGGGACAAGGTAGAGGGAGCTTTACTCTGTATCTAACCCCATTCTGTACCTGTCCTGGGAGTGTTTGATGGGGACAAGGTAGAGGGAGCTTTACTCTGTATCTAACCCGTGCTGTCCCTGTCCTGGGAGTGTTTGATGGGGACAGTGTAGAGGGAGCTTTACTCTGTATCTAACCCCGTGCTGTACCTGTCCTGGGAGTGTTTGATGGGGACAGTGTAGAGGGAGCTTTACTCTGTATCTAACCTCGTGCTGTACCTGTCCTGGGAGTGTTTGATGGGGGCAGTGTAGAGGGAGCTTTACTCTGTATCTAACCCCGTGCTGCACCTGTCCTGGGAGTGTTTGATGGGGACAGTGTAGAGGGAGCTTTACTCTGTATCTAACCCCGTGCTGTACCTGTCCTGGGAATGTTTGATGGGGGCAGTGGAGAGGGAGCTTTACTCTGTATCTAACCCCGTGCTGTACCTGTCCTGTGAGTGTTTGATGGGGACAGTGTAGAGGGAGCTTTACTCTGTATCTAACCCCGTGCTATACCTGTCCTGGGAGTGTTTGATGGGGACAGTGGAGAGGGAGCTTTACTCTGTATCTTACCCCGTGCTGTACCTGTCCTGGGAGTGTTTGATGGGGACAGTGTAGAGGGAGCTTTACTCTGTATCTAACCCCGTGCTGTACCTGTCCTGGGAGTGTTTGATGGGGACAGTGTAGAGGGAGCTTTACTCTGTATCTAACCCCGTGCTGTACCTGTCCTGGGAGTGTTTGATGGGGTCAGTGTAGAGGGAGCTTTACTCTGTATCTAACCCCATGCTGTCCCTGTCCTGGGAGTGTTTGATGGGGACAGTGTAGAGGGAGCTTTACTCTGTATCTAACCCCGTGCTGTCCCTGTCCTGGGAGCGTTTGATGGGGACAGTGTAGAGGGAGCTTTACTCTGTATCTAACCCCGTGCTGTATCTGTCCTGGGAGTGTTTGATGGGGACAGTGTAGAGGGAGCTTTACTCTGTATCTAACCCCGTGCTGTACCTGTCCTGGGAGTGTTTGATGGGGACAGTGTAGAGGGAGCTTTACTCTGTATCTAACCCCGTGCTGTACCTGTCCTGGGAGTGTTTGATGAGGACAGTGTAGAGGAAGCTTTACTCTGTAGCTAACCCCGTGCTGTACCTGTCCTGGGAGTGTTTGATGGGGACAGTGTAGAGGGAGCTTTACTCTGTATCTAACCCCGTGCTGTACCTGTCCTGGGAGTGTTTGATGGGGACAGTGTAGAGGGAGCTTTACTCTGTATCTAACCCCGTGCTGTACCTGTCCTGGGAGTGTTTGATGGGGACAAGGTAGAGGGAGCTTTACTCTGTATCTAACCCCGTGCTGTCCCTGTCCTGGGAGTGTTTGATGGGGACAGTGTAGAGGGAGCTTTACTCTGTATCTAACCCCGTGCTGTACCTGTCCTGGGAGTGTTTGATGGGGACAGTGTAGAGGGAGCTTTACTCTGTATCTAACCTCGTGCTGTACCTGTCCTGGGAGTGTTTGATGGGGGCAGTGTAGAGGGAGCTTTACTCTGTATCTAACCCCGTGCTGTACCTGTCCTGGGAATGTTTGATGGGGGCAGTGGAGAGGGAGCTTTACTCTGTATCTAACCCCGTGCTGTACCTGTCCTGTGAGTGTTTGATGGGGACAGTGTAGAGGGAGCTTTACTCTGTATCTAACCCCGTGCTATACCTCTCCTGGGAGTGTTTGATGGGGACAGTGGAGAGGGAGCTTTACTCTGTATCTTACCCCATGCTGTACCTGTCCTGGGAGTGTTTGATGGGGACAGTGTAGAGGGAGCTTTACTCTGTATCTAACCCCGTGCTGTACCTGTCCTGGGAGTGTTTGATGGGGACAGTGTAGAGGGAGCTTTACTCTGTATCTAACCCCGTGCTGTACCTGTCCTGGGAGTGTTTGATGGGGACAGTGGAGAGGGAGCTTTACTCTGTATCTTACCCCGTGCTGTACCTGTCCTGGGAGTGTTTGATGGGGACAGTGTAGAGGGAGCTTTACTCTGTATCTAACCCCGTGCTGTACCTGTCCTGGGAGTGTTTGATGGGGACAGTGTAGAGGGAGCTTTACTCTGTATCTAACCCCGTGCTGTACCTGTCCTGGGAGTGTTTGATGGGGACAGTGTAGAGGGAGCTTTACTCTGTATCTAACCCCGTGCTGTACCTGTCCTGGGAGTGTTTGATGGGGACAGTGTAGAGGGAGCTTTACTCTGTATCTTACCCCGTGCTGTACCTGTCCTGGGAGTGTTTGATGGGGACAGTGTAGAGGGAGCTTTACTCTGTATCTAACCCCGTGCTGTACCTGTCCTGGGAGTGTTTGATGGGGACAGTGTAGAGGGAGCTTTACTCTGTATCTAACCCCGGGCTGTACCTGTGCTGGGAGTGTTTGATGGGGACAGTGTAGAGGGAGCTTTACTCTGTATCTAACCCCGTGCTGTACCTGTCCTGGGAGCGTTTGATGGGGACAGTGTAGAGGGAGCTTTACTCTGTATCTAACCCCGTGCTGTATCTGTCCTGGGAGTGTTTGATGGGGACAGTGTAGAGGGAGCTTTACTCTGTATCTAACCCCGTGCTGTACCTGTCCTGGGAGTGTTTGATGAGGACAGTGTAGAGGGAGCTTTACTCTGTATCTAACCCCGTGCTGTACCTGTCCTGGGAGTGTTTGATGGGGACAGTGTAGAGGGAGCTTTACTCTGTATCTAACCCTGTGCTGTACCTGTCCTGGGAGTGTTTGATGGGGACAGTGTAGAGGAAGCTTTACTCTGTAGCTAACCCCGTGCTGTACCTGTCCTGGGAGTGTTTGATGGGGACAGTGTAGAGGGAGCTTTACTCTGTATCTAACCCCGTGCTGTACCTGTCCTGGGAGTGTTTGATGGGGACAGTGTAGAGGGAGCTTTACTCTGTATCTAACCCCGTGCTGTACCTGTCCTGGGAGTGTTTGATGGGGAGTGTATAGAGGGAGCTTTACTCTGTATCTAACCCCATTCTGTACCTGTCCTGGGAGTGTTTGATGGGGACAAGGTAGAGGGAGCTTTACTCTGTATCTAACCCCATTCTGTACCTGTCCTGGGAGTGTTTGATGGGGACAAGGTAGAGGGAGCTTTACTCTGTATCTAACCCCGTGCTGTCCCTGTCCTGGGAGTGTTTGATGGGGACAGTGTAGAGGGAGCTTTACTCTGTATCTAACCCCGTGCTGTACCTGTCCTGGGAGTGTTTGATGGGGACAGTGTAGAGGGAGCTTTACTCTGTATCTAACCTCGTGCTGTACCTGTCCTGGGAGTGTTTGATGGGGGCAGTGTAGAGGGAGCTTTACTCTGTATCTAACCCCGTGCTGTACCTGTCCTGGGAATGTTTGATGGGGGCAGTGGAGAGGGAGCTTTACTCTGTATCTAACCCCGTGCTGTACCTGTCCTGTGAGTGTTTGATGGGGACAGTGTAGAGGGAGCTTTACTTTGTATCTAACCCCGTGCTATACCTCTCCTGGGAGTGTTTGATGGGGACAGTGGAGAGGGAGCTTTACTCTGTATCTTACCCCATGCTGTACCTGTCCTGGGAGTGTTTGATGGGGACAGTGTAGAGGGAGCTTTACTCTGTATCTAACCCCGTGCTGTACCTGTCCTGGGAGTGTTTGATGGGGACAGTGTAGAGGGAGCTTTACTCTGTATCTAACCCCGTGCTGTACCTGTCCTGGGAGTGTTTGATGGGGACAGTGGAGAGGGAGCTTTACTCTGTATCTTACCCCGTGCTGTACCTGTCCTGGGAGTGTTTGATGGGGACAGTGTAGAGGGAGCTTTACTCTGTATCTAACCCCGTGCTGTACCTGTCCTGGGAGTGTTTGATGGGGACAGTGTAGAGGGAGCTTTACTCTGTATCTAACCCCGTGCTGTACCTGTCCTGGGAGTGTTTGATGGGGACAGTGTAGAGGGAGCTTTACTCTGTATCTAACCCCGTGCTGTACCTGTCCTGGGAGTGTTTGATGGGGACAGTGTAGAGGGAGCTTTACTCTGTATCTTACCCCGTGCTGTACCTGTCCTGGGAGTGTTTGATGGGGACAGTGTAGAGGGAGCTTTACTCTGTATCTAACCCCGTGCTGTACCTGTCCTGGGAGTGTTTGATGGGGACAGTGTAGAGGGAGCTTTACTCTGTATCTAACCCCGGGCTGTACCTGTGCTGGGAGTGTTTGATGGGGACAGTGTAGAGGGAGCTTTACTCTGTATCTAACCCCGTGCTGTACCTGTCCTGTGAGTGTTTGATGGGGACAGTGTAGAGGGAGCTTTACTCTGTATCTAACCCCGTGCTGTACCTGTCCTGGGAGTGTTTGATGGGGACAGTGTAGAGGGAGCTTTACTCTGTATCTAACCCCGTGCTGTACCTGTCCTGGGAGTGTTTGATGGGGTCAGTGTAGAGGGAGCTTTACTCTGTATCTAACCCCATGCTGTCCCTGTCCTGGGAGTGTTTGATGGGGGACAGTGTAGAGGGAGCTTTACTCTGTATCTAACCCCGTGCTGTCCCTGTCCTGGGAGCGTTTGATGGGGACAGTGTAGAGGGAGCTTTACTCTGTACCTAACCCCGTGCTGTATCTGTCCTGGGAGTGTTTGATGGGGACAGTGTAGAGGGAGCTTTACTCTGTATCTAACCCCGTGCTGTACCTGTCCTGGGAGTGTTTGATGAGGACAGTGTAGAGGGAGCTTTACTCTGTATCTAACCCCGTGCTGTACCTGTCCTGGGAGTGTTTGATGGGGGACAGTGTAGAGGGAGCTTTACTCTGTATCTAACCCTGTGCTGTACCTGTCCTGGGAGTGTTTGATGGGGACAGTGTAGAGGAAGCTTTACTCTGTAGCTAACCCCGTGCTGTACCTGTCCTGGGAGTGTTTGATGGGGACAGTGTAGAGGGAGCTTTACTCTGTATCTAACCCCGTGCTGTACCTGTCCTGGGAGTGTTTGATGGGGACAGTGTAGAGGGAGCTTTACTCTGTATCTAACCCCGTGCCGTACCTGTCCTGGGAGTGTTTGATGGTGACAGTGTAGAGGGAGCTTTCCTCTGTATCTAACCCTGTGCTGTACCTGTCCTGGGAGTGTTTGATGGGGACAGTGTAGAGGGAGCTTTACTCTGTATCTAACCCCGTGCTGTCCCTGTCCTGGGAATGTTTGATGGGGACAGTGTCGAGGGAGCTTTACTCTGTATCTAACCCCGTGCTGTACCTGTCCTGCGAGTGTTTGATGGGGACAGTGGAGAGGCAGCTTTACTCTGTATCTAACCCCGTGCTGTACCTGTCCTGGGAGTGTTTGATGGGACAGTGTAGAGGGAGCTTTACTCTGTATCTAACCCTGTGCTGTACCTGCCCTGGGAGTGTTTGATGGGGACAGTGTAGAGGGAGCTTTACTCTGTATCTAACCCCGTGCTGTACCTGTCCTGGGAGTGTTTGATGGGGACAGTGTAGAGGGAGGTTTACTCTGTATCTAACCCCGTGCTGTCCCTGTCCTGGGAGTGTTTGATGGGGACAGTGTAGAGGGAGCTTTACTCTGTATCTAACCCCGTGCTGTACCTGTCCTGGGAGTGTTTGATGGGGACAGTGTAGAGGGAGCTTTACTATGTATCTAACCCCGTGCTGTACCTGTCCTGGGAGTGTTTGATGGGGACAGTGTGGTGGGAGCTTTACTCTGTAATTAAGCCCGAATGTACATAAGAATATAAAAAGTAATGGCAGGAATAAGCCATTCAACGGCCTGCTCCATCATTAAATATCCTGGCTGTTACATGACTTCAATTCCACTTCTCCCTGTCCCCTGCCCAATGACCCTCGCCTCTCTTGGCGGTACGAGAATCTGTCTGACTTGGGCCTGGAATGTGGTGAGTGTACGTGGCCTCCACCACCCTCTCGGGAGATGTTTCCAAAGCCTAACGACAGTCTGAGAGAAGCAAGTCCTCTTCACCTCTGCTGCAAATGGCTCCTTTTCCTGAGATTGTGTCCCCTCGCTTCAGATTCCCCCCCATGCAAGAACGTAGAACATACAGTGCCGAAGGAGGCCATTCGGCCCATCGAGTCTGTACTTAAGCCCTCACTTCCACCCTATCCCCGTAACCCCCTCACCTTTTTGGTCACTAAGGGCAATTTATCATGGCCAATCCACCTATCCTGCACGTCTTTGGACTGTGGGAGGAAACCGGAGCACCCGGAGGAAACCCACGCAGACACGGGGAGAACGTGCAGACTCCGCACAGACAGTGACCCAGCAGGGAATCGAACCTGGGACCCTGGCGCTGTGCAGCCACAGTGCTATCCACTTGTGCTACCGTGCTGCCCAAAGGGCAAGCAGCTCTCAGCATCCAACTCCTCAAAGCCCCTCAGAGTGGAGGCTTGGTCCCATGACCCTGGGACTCAAGAGACCAGAGCGAAACCCACACGGGCACGCTAGGCATCTCGTGGGCCCCTCCTCCCAAAGTCACTTGCGTATCTCCTCGCCCCCCCCCCCCTCTCGCCCATGCCCCCACCCCTCGCCGTTTTACCTGCAGCCGTCCGCGAGGCTCCACGCCTCGATCTTGCCGTCGAAGGATGTGACGCAAAGTGCGCTCTCGCCCAGGAACGTGCAGCCCGAGATCCCATCGCAGCTGCTCGCCAGCGACCTCAGTTCCTGGATGGAGGGGGGTGGGTGGAGGGTGAGAAAACCCACATTGAAGCAAATCCATCTCTGCACGTCGCCAGTCCCCATCCACCCCCACAACCCCCACCAGCGTCCGTCCCCCCCCCACCCGTGCCGCCCCCCCCCTCCCTCCACCCCCCCCCCCCCCCCTCCCTCCACCCCCCCCCCCCCCCCCCCCCACCCCCCCCCACCCATGCCCCCCACCCCCCGGCCCGGACTGCCCACTGAGCTAAGGGCTCAATGTGAGAATACCCTGTCCAGTATGGTTAATAATAATAATGATCTTTATTGTCACAAGTAGGCTGACATTAACTCTGCAATGAAGTTACTGTGAGAATCCCCCAGTCGCCACATTCCGGCGCCTGTCCGGGTCACAGAGGGAGAATTCAGAATGTCCAAATCACCCAACAGCACGTCTTTCGGGACTTGTGGGGGGAAACCGGAGCACCCGGAGGAAACCCACGCAGACACGGGGAGAACGTGCAGACTCCGCACAGACAGTGACCCAAGCCAGGAATCGAACCTGGGACCCTGGAGCTGTGAAGCAACAGTGCTAACCACTGTGCTACCGTGCCGCCCAAGTGCGCAGCAAGGTCCGACTAACAGCAGTGAGGCAATGGCTGCGTCTTGTTGTTTTTTTCTTTCTCGCATCGGTTGAGGGGGGAATCCCGCGCCCAGGGTGCTGGAGAGAACTCCTCCAGCCGTCAAAGTATCGGCCATCAGGCCTTACACATCAACCCAGTTCTGTTACATTTCTGCTTTGTCACGACGCTTGGTTGGGGAGGGGATATGGTGTGCGAGGGGGGGGGGGGGGGGAGGGGATATGGTGTGCGGGGGGGGAGGGGATATGGTGTGCGGGGGGGGGGGATATGGTGTGCGGGGGGGGGGGGGGGGGCAGGTGTACCCTTCCGACTGCTGGTGGCAGGAAGAGGTTAATCGGTTTGAGCTAAAGTCTATCACAATGCTACTGATTTCGCCTCTACTGTGCAGATTGTACACTGCGGAAACAGGCCATTCCGCCTGCTAACACTCCGCGTGGGTCTGCTGCAGCTCCCCATCATCGACACCCATCCTTATCTTCCTTTCTCCCTCATTTATTTATCCAGCTTCACCTTAAATATATCTGCATCGTTCAGCTCAATGTTCATGAACAAACTCAACACTAAACCCACCACCTCTACTGTGGCGGTCTGCATCACTGTAGATACACAAGGGGTTAATACAAATACACGTAGATTAGCTGGACACTAGAGGGAGCACCAGAGACATGACACACAGACACTCAACCAATAGGTCAGTAAGATAGGACACGGCCAATGGGCATTCACGATACACACAGAGGTGACACTACCACAGGGGGGCATTACACCAACCCATATATAAAGGACACAACACACATGATCTTCCTCTTTCCAGTGGAGACAGTCAGTGAGTACAGACACAGGGTTGATTGAACATCACACCCACCACGTGGATTGTAGCAGACTGGTTTGTCAGTCTGAATAGCTATAGAAGGATTAACAGGAGAGGCGAATCAGAGTAGGAGAATTGTAAATAGTTCAATAAACGTGTTGAAGTTATCTCCACGTCTGAACCTTCCTTTGTCAAGTGCACCACAAGGAAGCCGCTTATTCTACACCTAGAGCATAACAAGACATCTACCATCCAGAAGATGTGCAGATGCCGGCGTTGGACTGGGCTGGGCTCAGTAAGAAGTCTTACAGCACCAGGTTAAAGTCCAACAGGTTTGTTTCAAATCACTAGCTTTCGGAACTCACTCACCTGAGGAAGGAGCTGCGCTCCGAAAGCTAGTGATATGAAACAAACCTGTTGGACTTTAACCTGGACTTGCAAGACTTCTTACTGTGACCATCCAGAAGGACAAGGGGGCAGCAGGGACACGGGGAACTCCACCACCTGCAAGTTCCCCCTCCGAGCCCCACACTCACCATCCTGACTGGGAAATATATCGGCCGTTCCTTCACTGTCGCTGGGTCACAATCCTGGCCCTCCCTCCCTGACAGCACTGTGGGTGTTACCCACACCACACAGGGACTGCAGCCGGTTCAAGATGGCGGCTCACCCACCACCTTCTCAAGGGGCAATTAGGGACGGGCAGTAAAAATGCAAGGAGTAGCCATCTGTACCCATGGTCCATGAAAGAGTACAAATTAAAAATAGTGAATTCCTTACCCACAGAGGAGTGAGATTATGGAACTCGCAACCAAAGGCAGCGGTTGAACAGAATGGATGGCTTAGAGGTATCCACACTGGGCTGGTAATCAGGAGGCCCAAGCTAACGTTCTGGGGAACCACACATTCTAATCCCACCTTGGCTGCTGATGGAAGGTTGCTGCAGTCTATATCCCAATGTTACTGTATTAACAAAGGTGACTGAAATGCATATAACCCACACCGACTATTCTATAATAACCCACACCGACTATTCTATAATAACCCACACTGACTATTCTATGATAACCCACACTGACTATTCTATGATAACCCACACTGACTATTCTATAATAACCCACACTGACTATTCTATAATAACCCACACTGACTATTCTATAATAACCCACACTGACTATTCTATAATAACCCACACTGACTATTCTATAATAACCCACACTGACTATTCTATAATAACCCACACTGACTATTCTATAATAACCCACACTGACTATTCTATAATAACCCACACTGACTATTCTATAATAACCCACACTGACTATTCTATAATAACCCACACTGACTATTCTATAATAACCCACACTGACTATTCTATAATAACCCACACTGACTATTCTATAATAACCCACACTGACTATTCTATAATAACCCACACTGACTATTCTATAATAACCCACACTGACTATTCTATAATAACCCACACTGACTATTCTATAATAACCCACACTGACTATTCTATAATAACCCACACTGACTATTCTATAATAACCCACACTGACTATTCTATAATAACCCACACTGACTATTCTATAATAACCCACACTGACTATTCTATAATAACCCCACACTGACTATTCTATAATAACCCACAATGACTATTCTATAATAACCCACACTGACTATTCTATAATAACCCACACTGACTATTCTATAATAACCCACACTGACTATTCTATAATAACCCACACTGACTATTCTATAATAACCCACACTGACTATTCTATAATAACCCACACTGACTATTCTATAATAACCCACACTGACTATTCTATAATAACCCACACTGACTATTCTATAATAACCCACACTGACTATTCTATAATAACCCACACTGACTATTCTATAATAACCCACACTGACTATTCTATAATAACCCACACTGACTATTCTATAATAACCCACACTGACTATTCTATAATATCCCACAGTGACTATTCTGTAATATCCCACACTGACTATTCTGTAATATCCCACACTGACTATTCTGTAATATCCCACAGTGACTATTCTATAATATCCCACAGTGACTGTTCTATAATATCCCACAGTGAATATTCTATAGTGTCCCAGTGACTATTCTATAATAACCCACACTGACTATTCTATAATATCCCAGTGACTATTCTATAATATCCCACAGTGACTATTCTGTAATATCCCACAGTGACTATTCTGTAATATACCACAGTGACTATTCTATAATAACCCACACTGACTATTCTGTAATATCCCACAGTGACTATTCTATAATAACCCACACTGACTATTCTGTAATATCCCACAGTGACTATTCTATAATAACCCACAGTGACTATTCTATAATAACCCACACTGACTATTCTATAATATCCCAGTGACTATTCTATAATATCCCACAGTGACTATTCTATAATATCCCACACTGACTATTCTATAATATCCCACACTGACTATTCTATAATAACCCACACTGACTATTCTATAACAACCCACACTGACTATTCTGTAATAACCCACACTGACTATTCTATAATATCCCAGTGACTATTCTATAATATCCCACAGTGACTATTCTGTAATATCCCACAGTGACTATTCTGTAATATCCCACAGTGACTATTCTGTAATATCCCACAGTGACTATTCTATAATATCCCACACTGAGTATTCTGCAATATCCCACAGTGACTATTCTATAATAACCCACACTGACTATTCTGTAATAACCCACAGTGACTATTCTATAATAACCCACACTGACTATTCTATAATATCCCACAGTGACTATTCTATAATATCCCACACTGACTATTCTATAATAACCCACACTGACTATTCTATAATAACCCACACTGACTATTCTATAATAACCCACACTGACTATTCTATAATAACCCACACTGACTATTCTATAATAACCCACACTGACTATTCTATAATAACCCACACTGACTATTCTATAATAACCCACACTGACTATTCTATAATAACCCACACTGACTATTCTATAATAACCCACACTGACTATTCTATAATAACCCACACTGACTATTCTATAATAACCCACACTGACTATTCTATAATAACCCACAGTGACTATTCTGTAATATCCCACAGTGACTATTCTATAATAACCCACACTGACTATTCTATAATAACCCACACTGACTATTCTATAATAACCCACACTGACTATTCTATAATAACCCACACTGACTATTCTATAATAACCCACACTGACTATTCTATAATAACCCACACTGACTATTCTATAATAACCCACACTGACTATTCTATAATAACCCACACTGACTATTCTATAATAACCCACACTGACTATTCTATAATAACCCACACTGACTATTCTATAATAACCCACACTGACTATTCTATAATAACCCACACTGACTATTCTATAATAACCCACACTGACTATTCTATAATAACCCACACTGACTATTCTATAACAACCCACACTGACTATTCTATAACAACCCACACTGACTATTCTGTAACAACCCACACTGACTATTCTATAATAACCCACACTGACTATTCTATAATAACCCACACTGACTATTCTATAATAACCCACACTGACTATTCTATAATAACCCACACTGACTATTCTATAATAACCCACACTGACTATTCTATAATAACCCACACTGACTATTCTATAATAACCCACACTGACTATTCTATAACAACCCACACTGACTATTCTGTAATAACCCACACTGACTATTCTATAATAACCCACACTGACTATTCTATAATAACCCACACTGACTATTCTATAATAACCCACACTGACTATTCTATAATAACCCACACTGACTATTCTATAATAACCCACACTGACTATTCTATAATAACCCACACTGACTATTCTATAATAACCCACACTGACTATTCTGTAATATCCCACACTGACTATTCTATAATATCCCACAGTGACTATTCTATAATAACCCACACTGACTATTCTATAATAACCCACACTGACTATTCTATAATATCCCACAGTGACTATTCTATAATATCCTACAGTGACTATTCTATAATAACCCACAGTGACTATTCTGTAATATCCTATTGCACTATTCTTTATTTCCGAATGTTACTGTTGCCCCTTGAATGGAGTAGACGTATCCGACCATTTCAGAGCAGTGGGCAGTTAAGGGTCAGCCATATTACTGTGCGGGGGTTCTGGAGTCACATGTATGCCTGACCGGGGAACGACAGCAGAATACCCGTCCCTATAAATTTAGAGTACCCAATTATATTGTTCCCCAATTGAGGGGCAATTTAGCGTGGCCAATCCACCTACGCTGCACATCTTTGGGTTGTGGGGGTGAGACCCACGCAGACACGGGGAGAATGAGCAAACTCCACACAGACAGTGACATGGGGCCGGGATCGAACCTGGGACCTTGGTGCCTTGAGGCAACAACTCTAACCACTGCGCCACCGTGCTGCCCTTGACATGAATGATCCGGGTGAGTTTTTCTTCTACAACAATCGGTACTTGTCATGATTGCCATCAATGAGTCTCGCTTTGTAAAATTCTAGGTTTTCTTAATTGAATTGAAATTCCTTCAGCTGCCGTGGTGGGAATTGAACCCATGTCGCGCCCATCCAAGTGTTAGCCTGGCCCTCTGGATTGTCATAGAATCCCTACAGTGCAGAAGGAGGCCATAGACTCTCCGAAAGATCGCTCTTCAGTCTCCCACCACCTCACCCTGTCGCCCGTAACCCCACAACAACACATCCACAACATGTGCCAGGCTCAGCCTGATACAATTTAAGGTTGTTCACCGGGCTCACATGACAGTGGCCGGATGAGCAGATTCTTTGGGTGGAAGACAGGTGTGCAAAATGTGTGGGAGGACCAGCGAACCATGTCCACATGTTCTGGGCATGTCCGAAGCTTAGGGGATTTTGGCAGGGGTTTGCAGATGTCATGTCCATGGTGTTAAACACAAGGGTGGCGCTGAGTCCAGAGGTGGCGATTTTCGGGGTGTTGGAAGACCCGGGAATCCAGGAGGAGAAAGAGGCAGATGTTCTGGCCTTTGCTTCCCTGGTAGCCCGGAGACGGATACTATTAGCTTGGAGGGACTCAAAGCCCCCGAAGTCGGAGACCTGGCTATCGGACATGGCTAGCTTTCCCTGTTTGGAGAAAATCAAGTTCGCCTTGAGAGGGTCAATGTTAGGGTTCACCCGGAGGTGGCAACCGTTCGTCGACTTCTTTGCGGGAAATTAATCGTCAGCAGAAGGGTTAGTTTAGCTTAGAGTAGGGGGTTAATAAAGGTGGGACCTGTAAGGGAGGGAGATGGCTTTTGCACTATCTTTATAGTTTCATGCACATTGTTTATTGTTATAATAGTAAAAAATACCTCAATAAAATGTTTATTTAAAAAAAAGATTGTGGCGTTAACTCCACTTTCCTGCCTGGCAGCAACCCCCCCCCTCCCCACAAACCCTCTCTAACTCGGGCCTTGAATATATTCGGTGACCCGCAGCCTCCGATGCTTCTCTGGGGGGAGAGGGTTCCACAGACTGACCTCCCTCTGAGAGAAGAAATTCCTCCTCATCCCCGTCTTCAATGGGAGACCCCCCTCATTTTTAAATGTGCCCCCCCCCATTCTAGATTCCCCCAGGAGGGGCGAAATAACCATTCACACATCCCCTCTGCCCTTTTTGATCTCATCGCAAGTGTTGCCCCCAGGGCTCTCTGAAGTTGCCTGGGGAGGGGGTTCTAGAGACCTACCTGTCCACTCTCCAGGTCCAGAACGTGCACGATACCCTCGCCGGTGCCCACGACTGCCAGCCGGCCCGAGGGCGAGATGCTGACGCAGAGCGGGAGTGTTGGGGTCGTCATCAATTTGCTGAGAGAGAAAGTGGGAGAGGAGAGGGAGTGAGGGAGAACGGAGAGAAGGGTTGGGGAAGGAAGGAACAAAGGAGGGCAGGTCAGCAAGTGAAGACAAAATGATAGAGTCATACCGCCCTTCGGCCCATCGTATCGGCGCTGGTCAAAAACAACCACCTAACTGTTCTGATCCCAGTTTCCTGCACTTGGCACATAGCCTTGTGTGCCAATTTAGATTGTGTGCACATCTAAATATTTCTTAAATGTTATGAGAGTTCCAGACTCCCACCACCCTGAAAAGGTTATCCCTCACATTCCCTCCAAACCCCCTGCCCCTTCCCTTAAATCCATGCCTCCTGGCCGTTGATCCCTTCACCGAGGGGAAAGGTTTCTTCCTGTCTACTCTATCTACGTCCCTCATACTTTTATACATCTCAGCCACGTTCCCCCCTCGCTCTCCTCTGCTCCGAGCAAAGATATCTCGGAATCTTTCTCCCCACCGTTATTCCTGGCAGATCAGCCGTGGCTCAGCCTGGCCCAGGTTCCGGAAGGCCTTTCAAGAGTATTGGGCGGGGCACGGACGGCAGGTTTGGCTGACAATTGCTCCAAAAACGAAAGGCGGTTTCTCCCTCTCTGCTGCATTGCACTCGAGGCCGGTCAGTGAAGGCTCACAAGGCCGATTCCCGGGATGAAGGGGGTTTGTCCGATGAGGAAAGGTTGGGCCGGTCGGGGCCTGTACCCATCGGAGTTTAGAAAGAGCCAGAGGAGATCTTATTGGCACGGATCAGATTCTGAGGGGGGGTTTAACAGGGTGGATGCTGAGAGGATGTTTCCCCCTCGTTTGTGACGTTTAAGGGGCATCCTGACAAATACATGAATAGGATGGGAATAGAGGGATACAGACCACCAAAGTGTAGAAGATTTAAGTTTAGACGGGCAGCATGGTTGGCGCAGGCTTGGAGGGCCGAAGGGCCTGTTCCTGTGCTGTACTTTCTTTTGTTCTTTGTTGTTCTCGTTGGGGGAATCTAGAACTGGGTGAGGGAGTCTCAGTTTGAAAGTGAGGGGGGTCTCCCATTGAAGATGGGGATGAGGAAGAATTTCTTCTCTCAGAGGGAGGTCAGTCTGTGGAATCCTCTCCCCCAGAGAAGCAGCGGAGGCTGCGGGTCACCGAATATATTCAAGGCCCGAGTTAGAGAGAGTTCTGATCGATGAGGCAGTCGGGGGGTTATTGAGGAGGACAGGCAGCAAAGTGGAGTTGAGCGTATGGCTTAGGGGAGGGCGCTGGACGGGAATGCGGGGTTGTGAGCAGCATGGTGTTGCAGTGGTTAGCACTGCTGCCTCCGTCGCTGAGGACCTGGGTTTGAATCCGAAGTCACTGTTCGTGTGGACTTCGCACGTTCTCGCCGTGTCTGCGTGGGTCTCACCCCCACAACCCAAAGGCTAGCTGGATTGGCCTTAATAAAAAAATAATTGGGTACTCTAAATTTTACAACGAAAAAAAGGTTACAAAGAGATCAGTCGTGATCTTATCGAATGCCGGAGCAGGTTAAAGGGGCTGAGTGGCCGATACTCCTTTCTCCTAATCCTTGTGTTCACTCTACTCAATCCATTATGATTTGGAACACCCCCATTATATATCCCCTCGCCCTCCTCTTCTTGAAGGGGAACCACCCCAACTTCCCCACTCTCGCCTGAGGACCCTTCTGTTTTTTTAAAACAAATTTAGAGAAACAGTTATTGTTTTTTTCCAATTAAGGGGCAATTTAACGTGGCCAATCCACCTACCTTGCACACCTTTGGGTTGTGGGGGCGAAACCCACGCAGACACGGGGAGAATGTGCAAACTCCACACGGACAGTGACCCAGGGCCGGGATTCGAACCCGGGTCCTCAGCGCCGCAGTCCCAGTGCTAAGCACTGCGCCACCACGCTGCCCTGTCCGAGGGCCCTTCTAGTTCATCATCCTCCGCACCCTACCCAAGGCCCCCCAAAATATTTCCTGAAGTGTTGCACTCAGAATTGAGGGCAGGACTCCCGCTGAGGCCTCCCCTAAAACCCCTCCTCCACTCTAACTAGTCGCCACCCCCCCCCCCCCCCCCCTACAACCCCAGACACCCCGGGCCTACCCCACCCCCAACACCCTGCCTCCGGGCCTACCCCCCCACCCCCACCCCCAACACCCTGCCTCCGGGCCTACCCCCCCCACCCCACCCCCAACACCCTGCCTCCGGGCCTACCCCCCCCACCCCACCCCCAACACCCTGCCTCCGGGCCTACCCCCCCCACCCCACCCCCAACACCCTGCCTCCGGGCCTACCCCCCCCACCCCACCCCCAACACCCTGCCTCCGGGCCTACCCCCCCCACCCCACCCCCAACACCCTGCCTCCGGGCCTACCCCCCCCACCCCACCCCCAACACCCTGCCTCCGGGCCTACCCCCCACCCCACCCCCAACACCCTGCCTCCGGGCCTACCCCCCCACCCCACCCCCAACACCCTGCCTCCGGGCCTACCCCCCCCACCCCACCCCCAACACCCTGCCTCCGGGCCTACCCCCCCCACTCCACCCCCAACACCCTGCCTCCGGGCCTACCCCCCCACCCCACCCCCAACACCCTGCCTCCGGGCCTACCCCCCCACCCCACCCCCAACACCCTGCCTCCCTCCTGCCCCCCCTCCACACCCTCCCACCACAGCCCAATCTAGGAGCACCGACAAGGAAAAGAAAAGCAGAAAGCCGTTCACCCCTCAGTCCTCGCCAAAGCCTGTGGCTTATTGGTCCACTGGACGAGGCGGAATCCTTCTGGCGCCTTCTCGGGCAGGGGGCGGCCACCATCGGCCAGCAGCCTCCGGGCCTGTGCGCAGACCGGCGAGGAGTCCGACTGGTTCAGCGCCTGCTGCCAGAACAGGATAGGGTCCCGGGAAAGGACAGGCAAGTTGGTGGTGATGAAGTCCCGGTAAGGGCCGATCTCCGGGAGGAGCAGCTGGCTCACGGTGCCGCTGGAGGTTGCAGTGTCTGGAAGACAAGAGAGATTTTTTCTTTTTTTTTTAAAAACAAGTTGCTGGGCAACCTGTGCACGAAAAATGGCGTCAACGTCCACGGCATTTGCCAACAAAGTTCAGCACCAAGCGTCTGCCCACAAAGTAACACAGGGTGGCACGGTGGCTCAGTGGTTAGCACTGCTGCCTCACAGCACCAGGAACCAGGTTCGATTCCGGCCTTGGGTGACTGTGCGGAGTTTGCACTTTCTCCCCGTGTCTGCGTGGGTTTCCTCCGGGTGCTCCAGTTTCCTCCCACAGTCCAATCAGTGCAGGTTAGGTGGGTCGGCCGTGATAAATTGCCCCTAAGTGTCCAATGATGTGCAGGTCAGGGGTTAGGGCAGGGGCTGGGCCTAGGTGGGGAGCTCTTTCAGAGGGTCGGTGCAGACGCGATGGGCCGAACGGCCTCCTTCTGCACTGCAGGGATTCTATGATTCACTCCCCCCTCCTATCCCTGTGACCCCATAACCCCATCTAACCTTTGAACAATTTAGTCAACCACTGGATACTAAGGGCCAATTTAGTATGGCCAATCCACCTAACCTGCACGTCTTCGGAATGTGGGAGGAAACCGGAGCACCCGGAGGAAACCCACGCAGACACGGGGAGAACGTGCTGACTCCGCACAGACAGTGACCCAAACCGGGAATTGAACCCGGGTCCCTGGCGCGGTGAGGCAGCAGTGCTAAGCACTGTGCCACCCTGCCGCCCCCAGAGTTTTACAGCACAGAAAGAGGCCCTTCAGCCCATCGCACCGGTGCCAGCCACCAAGCACCTACCTGTTCCGATTCCATTTTCCAGGACTTGGTCCGGAAGCCTTGACTGGCATGGCGTTCCCAGCGCTCATCCAAATGCTTCTCACAATGGGCTGATCTTCCACCTCAGGCCCATTTTCTCACCCTATCCCCCCTCCATACCCCTCAATATCTTTTCTCACCTCAAAATCAATCGAGCTCCGTATTGATTGAGCACCCACGGCCCTCTGCAGTGGAGAATTCCCAAGATTCTCCAGCCTCCGTCTGAGGCAATGTCTCCTCACCTCAGTCCTAAATGGCCTGCGCTTTATTCTTTTTTTTAAAATTTAGAGTACCGAATTCATTTTTTTCCCCCTCAATTGTTATGGGCCAGAGTTTAGAGAACCCCAAAGTGTATCATGGAGTTCACCTGACCCACAGTTTTTACTAGATTGTGGTATGGGGAGCTGTAGCCACTGTAGCCACCTAAAATGGACACTGAACTAAACAAAATGGAGAATCGCTAAGACTGCAGGGAAAAACAGTTTAGCCAAGGCAGCAGCCTGCAAACACTCATTAGCATTTTGCAAGCAGCAAAACTAGTTTCTGGCCAGGTGGAAGATCTCAAACCAAAGGTGATAATGGCAGAACGCTTTACATACTAATGAGGCAGTCCAGATCTAGGCACACACAATGGCAACATTTGGGTTTGAATAAGATACTTTGAGTGGATGTCCAGACAGAGCGGCACCAGAAGTATCCACTATAGAAACCGCCCCTGCCATCAAGAGAGACCCTCACATTGGAGGAATTCATAAGATATCGATTGGGAGCGATCCAATCGATACCTGAAGGTAAAGCCCGCCCAGGAAAAGGCAAGGACATTGGGGACCCCTATAAATATAGACCCCCACACATGGTCCTGTCTGTTGTTTCGTGCTCCGGCTTTGACCAAGAACTCCAACCTGTATCCTGACTCCAGCCGTTGAGCACCAGCCGCCGAACCGTAAGTGCCAATACGACGCTCGCTACGCGAACCAAGCCCGCTAGACCCCCAGTGACCAGCACGCTTTCTGAAGGTTGCAGACCAAGACCGGGACGAAGGCCTCGCTCCCTGACCTTGCCTGTTCCTGTTTAGTTAAGTATTCTGATTGCTTAGTTTAGTCATAGCTTAGTCCCTTAGCGTGTGCATGCGTATTTATTATAATTGTATAATAAATATTGATCGTTTGGAACTTACTAATCGGTGTATCGTTTTATTACTTTGAACCTGACCTTGGAATATTTGTGAGGTGTCTATACGGCATCTGGCGACTCCTGAGCTGAAAAATACATACACAGAGCCTAGTAGTGTTAAGCACACGGCCTTTAACGGAGGCAAGTTAATACACTCCAATAAACGCGTTTTACACCCATAGCAAAACGTGCAACATTTAGTGGCGACATCCTGACGGGACACGGTTATAAGTGGTACCCCCACTCCGTCGAGGACCCTGAAATTTGAATTAGAAATCTGGTAAAGAAAAAGGAAAGAAATCACAAATATTCAAGGTGTTCAAAGGAATAAACGTAATTCGGAAGTGTGTTTAGTGCATGCGTACTAACAGGGTTGTAAGGAAAACCTGAAAGCATTTTTGTTGCGACAAACTTTCGGTAGTTTTGTGAACGGAACATAGCGTAAGCCTTACCCGTTTCGTGAGACATAACCTCAACACCCCCTGTTCTAAATTTAAAGTGAGTCAGAGAAAATGGCCATGCAGGCAATGGAACGCCTCATGAACCCAGAACGGTTTGTGGTCGCAGCGACCAGCAGTAGCCGAGTAGGTTAGTGTCCCATGTGGGAGCTGGAACTCCGCAAGTATCTGCAAGGAAAGGGATGGCCCCTTTGGAAAGAGTTTTGTTTGAATGAGGAGACAGGTCCCGGAAGTATAGGACATACTTGGTGGGAGAACCTCTCTCAAATTCACAAGAAAAATATGAGTAAGCACGTAAGCCGATGGCGATTGTGTCCTGTTTGGCACAATTGCGAGGCACAGAGGAGGTCGTTCAGACGCTCCGGGCAGAATTAGAAGAAAGAAATAGAATGAGTAAAGTGGATGTCAGGGACATCGAAAAGGAAAACATGGATCTTAGAGGGAAGTTGGCAGAGAAAGGTAGAGAGGTGGATGATGCCAAGAGGGCACATCAGTCTTGTCTAGCCCATCTCAGCAGTTCCCAGACCCAATACGAAAAGGCCTATCAGGACGTGCAACGTGCCGTCCTGATAAGAGAAGAATCAGAGAAGCAGGTAGAGGCTTTGCAGAGGCAATGCTCTGACCTTAAAGCAGCTTTGAGAGCACTCCATGCTGCCACCACAGAACAAAGACAGAGTACTGTAGACCACGCGAAATGCAGGAAGCAGATTGCAGAGCTGCAATCGCTGCTTTCGGTGCAAAATGGGTTTCAAAGCACCTTTGGAACGCAGTTAGATGAGGAGAATGCCCCAGACTGGAAAGAGTTAAGTGAGACAGTGCAGCGTTATGTTCAGGGAACATGTGCGCCAGCAGCGCAGCAGAAAAGGCAAGCACCCCAACCCCCTACAGACCAGCTCCTTACCATTCCAATGAACCCAGTCACCACCCAAAGGAAAGCGACCACAGAAGGCGCACCCGATATAACTTACACCATCCCCTTAACTGTAACCCAACTAAGGGACGCGTGTGAGAAGATCACTCCGTTTCTCCCCACCGCAGACCCCCACCAGTTTTTCGCAAAGGTAAAGCAACAGGCTACCATGTACGGCCTGGACGAGAGAGAGCAGGTTAAACTCACAGTTCTGAGTTTGGACCAATCGGTTGTAGCAGCCCTCCCCGACCCACAGAACGTTGGCGGAGGCACCCTAGAGGAAATGCACACCTCCATTTTAGATGCCATAGGGTATAATCGAGGTGACCCCGTAGAAGGACTTAATAAGTGCCGGCAGAAGAAATCCGAGCACCCCACAGCATTCGCCGGAAGGCAAGGACATTGGGGACCCCTATAAAGATAGACCCCCACACATGGTCCTGTCTGTTGTTTCGTGCTCCGGCTTTGACCAAGAACTTGAACCTGTATCCTGACTCCAGCCGTTGAGCACCAGCCGCCGAACCGTAAGTGCCAATACGACGCTCGCTACGCGAACCAAGCCCGCTAGACCCCCAGTGACCAGCACGCTTTCTGAAGGTTGCAGACCAAGACCGGGACGAAGGCCTCGCTCCCTGACCTTGCCTGTGTCCTGTTTAGTTAAGTATTCTGATTGCTTAGTTTAGTCATAGCTTAGTCCCTTAGTGTGTGCATGCGTATTTATTATAATTGTATAATAAATATTGATCGTTTGGAACTTACTAATCGGTGTATCGTTTTATTACTTTGAACCTGACCTTGGAATATTTGTGAGGTGTCTATACGGCATCTGGCGACTCCTGAGCTGAAAATACATACACAGAGCCTAGTAGTGTTAAGCACACGGCCTTTAACGGAGGCAAGTTAATACACTCCAATAAACGCGTTTTGCACCCATAGCAAAACGTGCAACAGAGCACACGGCCCTCTCTACAGGTGTGGTACAGCAGAAATGGAAAAGTAATTTTTAAAGCAAAACAATGTTAATTCTATGAACTCAAGTTAACCTTTTTAAAACATACAGTGAACATCTTAGCAACCATCAATTCAAATACAACCCCCAACACTAAGTAATCCTTTAAACTTTCCTTTTAACATCCATAAGACACCTTTCACCAGAAGCACATCAGGTTCACATTCACTACTGGGAACATTTATAATTCTGAATTCACCAAATGATCAAGAGATAGTCTTTTCATGGCAGAGAGATCAACAGTACACCAGCTCTGTCCGGCTTCAGCTCCAACACTGAAAACAAAACTAAAACACACCCTGCAGCAAACAGCCTAAATCAAAAGTAAAAAGCTGACAGACAGCCCAGCTCCACACACTCTGACATCACTGCAGTAATAAACACCCATTTCTTAAAGGTACTCTCACTACAGATATTTATATACACACCCATTTATAACACCCATTTCTTAAAGGTACTCTCACATGACACAATTAAGGGGCAATTTAGCGTGGCCAATCCACCTATCCTGCACATCTTTGGGTTGTGGGGGCGAAACCCACGCGAACACAGGGAGAATGTGCAAACTCCACACGGACAGTGACCCAGAGCCGGGATCGAACCTGGGACCTCGGCGCCGTGAGGCAGCAGGGCGAACCCATCCTGCGCCTTAGTCTGAGACCATGCCCCTTGGGTCTAGACCCTCCACCCCCTCCTCCCCCATCTACCTGTGCACTTCCCATAGCCCTGGGGTGGAGGAGGAGGGGGGTTTGGGGGAGGAGGAGGGGGGTTTGGGGGGGGAGGAGGGGGGTTTGGGGGGGGGGGAGGAGGGGGGGTTTGGGGAGGAGGAGGGGGTTTGGGGAGGAGGAGGGGGGTTTGGGGAGGAGGAGGGGGGTTGGGGAGGGGAGGGGGGGGTTGGGGAGGAGAGGGGGGGTTGGGGAGGAGGAGGGGGGGTTGGGGAGGAGGAGGGGGGGTTGGGGAGGAGGAGGGGGGTTGGGGAGGAGGAGGGGGGGTTGGGGAGGAGGAGGGGGGGGGTTGGGGAGGAGGAGGGGGGTGTTTGGGGAGGAGGAGGGGGGGTTGGGGA